>NC_054081.1:20310181-20330246 GCF_017562075.2 Anopheles merus
CTCAGCATAAATAAAAACTCAATTTAAAAGAAATATTTCGTCATTTTTTAATCGCAACCAACTACTGAAAAATCAGTAATATAAGAAGGCTTTACTGCGGTTTCAGTAAACGAGCTGTCATTTTGGTGAGCACCGGGACATTAATGAATGATTCAGTAAACATTCTTTTTACTGAAGGATTACTGAAACTTCAGTTAAAAAAATTTCAGTAAAATTTACTTTAGTTCAGTAAAAAAAAGTTTTCTGTGTATGCTCTCTATTGTCGCTTACTTCCGTAAGCAAGATAGGATACGCTACGCGCGCACCTCGGGCATTGCTCTTCCGAAAAGAGCAATTCGAGAGCGGCGCGCCGTTGAACCGATCCTAGCCGTTCGCTCATTCCTAGCTTGCCCTCTCCTTCCAACATGCCATTCTGCCACGTTAAGCCTCTCTCTCTCATCCTAGCCTCCTGAGAGGGGCACATCGTTAGACCAGAAGGAGTCAAACTAGTAGGGGGTGGCAATATATCGTTTACGCGTAGTGGCTTCACCGGACTCAACCATTTTTCTCTCTTGACTAGTCGAGGTAGAAATTCCTTTATCCACTAGACCAATATGTTGAGCGATATATTGCGATTTCTTCCACCCTCTCTTTAGTGCATCGGTATCCGTTATGTTACCCTTAGTTGGTCCGCTTCTCCAGAACACCCAATTAAAAAATGGCTCGGAGTGAGGGGTTCGTCATCCTCGTGATCGAGGGGGATGTGGGTTAGAGGTCTATTATTATCAGAGAAATTCGATCTCTATCAGAGCACTTCTTAAAATATGCTCAGGGTATGGCTCATGACTAATCGAAAGCAGACTCTTCACTTCTTGTACCATGCGTTCCCATGCTCCACCAAAATGTGGGTGACGCGGGTGGATTGAAATGAAATTCTATTCCCTCCGTAGCGCATTTTTCTTGCAAAATTCCCATTTCACGGCATGCTCCCACAAAATTCGTTCCGTTATCGCAATACAAGTAGCCCACCTTTCCCCGTCTATGTTGCATGCATTGCGCAGGCATATATGAAACGAACTTGTGCTAAGATCATTTGCAAGATCCAAGTGCACGGCTCTAGTAGTAAGGCATGTAAATAGTGCACACCAACGTTTTCAGTTCGCCGTCCTATCGATACGTTAGTGGCCCAAAATAATCTGCACCCGTGTGGTGAAAGGTTTAATAAATGGTGCTGTTCTACAAGCTGGTAAGGCTGCCATCAGGGCGCTGGGGTTTAGCACGGTCGTTTCTACACCGTTGGCAATTTGTTACCACCTTTTCAGCGCTGCTCTTAAATCAATAACCCAAAAACGCTGACGAATTGCTGCTATGACTGTTTCCGGTTTTTTATGCCAATATTTTTCATGGTAGTAACGAAGAATAAGTGTAGTTATGTAGTTATTTTTCGGAAGTATTATTGGTTCTCTTGGTTTCTTTGCCTAAGATTGTACTCTTGTCAGACGACTCTCAGCCCTCATTACTTTTTCTTTGTCTATAGTAGGACAAAGGATTTTAATGGGCTCTTATTGGGAATGGGATGTCCTGCAGACAGCAGTACCATCTCTTCATTGAACCCTTCCCATTGGGCCTTTTGAGTAATATTTTTTCTGCCAAGTCCAATTCCCCTTTGTTATAATGGGAGACCATGGCTCGAGTTTTGCCTTAGCTTTTAAACCATTGAAATATTTAGACAAACAGCAAGAGATTTTCGTAGCTTGAGCCACCTTGACGACCAATCTACGTTAATAACACTCCAATCTAATTTGTTGACCGTTTTAGCTGTGCAACTGTGTCGCATTTCCTCCATAGTTACCACTTCTATTCTTTTCTGTTGAGTGTTATAATGTTTTTTTTAGGAATGCAGGCCCTTTAAACCATATTGATGGTCCGTTAGTGACCTTAGGCTTCGTCTGCTGGGTTTTCCTTTGTACCTATCCAATGCCATTGATTCGAGCAGCTTCGATTCAAAATTTCCCCCATCCTTAGAGCTACGAATTGTTTATTTTCTTGGTTCCGAGGTGATCCACGCTAGCACTGTCTTCGAATCAGTCCAAAAAAGTGCTTCATCTAATTCCATCCTCATTTCCTTTGAAACAGTTTCTGCTAGTCTGGCCCCTAGAACTGCTGCTTGCAGCTCCAGGCGTGGGATCGACAGAGGTTTTGTGGGGTGCAACGCGGGATTTAGCAGCTACGAGACTAATATCAACCCCCTTTTGTGCGTGGTGCGTAAATACGCCACTGCTGCAAACGCCTTTTCAGATGCGTCTACAAATACGTGAAGCTCACGCCTTAGCACCTCTGATGCCGATGAGTAGCATCTGGGAATGTTAATTGTCTCCCTTCCTTCATCCTTACCACCCATTCCTGCCATCTCCTTTGCAGCTCCGCCGGCAACTTATCATCTCAATCCAATCTGTGCCTCCAGATGTCTTGCATTAATATTTTTGATTCACACGTAATTAGCAATTAATCCCAAGGGGTCGTAAATTTCATTGTGTTTGATAGTAATATTCTTTTAGTGGCATTCCCTCCTGTTTCTATTAAGCCTTTTATTATATACTTAAGTGAGTACCTTTCTCTATCCCACCACTGACCGAGGATTTTATCGTATGTGTTGTCTGATTCACATATTTTCATCAGGTTGGAGTCACTCACTCTCTCTTTAGGTAGACTTTCTAATACTTTAACTGTTCGATAAAAATTTCTGATATAGAATTTCGCTTCATCGTGTATCTTTATCACTTCCTTTGTTCTCTTGATCGCCAATTCATCGGAATCGAAACTGTCTAGATAATCATCTACATAATGGTTGCGGACAATTGCAATCGCTGCTTCCGGATACCTCGTTTGAAAAGTGCTGCATTTTAGTTCTTAACGAACTGGGCGCATGCGGGGGAGCATGTTGCCCCGAAGGTCATTACCTTCATTTCGAAAATTTGTGGTTTATCATTTGGGTTGCTACCGATAAAGAAATCTTTGAGCACACTGGTCCTCCTGCCTTATGCCCACTTGGTGAAACATTTCCTTGATGTCACCTGAAATGCCCACGCGTCCCTCTCTAAAGCGGATCAGTATGCCGAAAAGAGATGCAACTGCATCAGGTCCGGACAGCAATTGTGAATTAAGTGATATGCCATTTTTTTGCTGCAGCATCAAATACAAGTCTCGGTTTAGGTTTGGGCTGTTGTAATTTATTATAGCAAAGTGCGGTATGTAATTTAGTTTGGGGTTATGTTCATCTTTCAATAGATTGTTCCCTTCGATCGCTTGAGCGTATCCCTTTTGACAATATGCAGCTATCTCTTCGTGATACCATTTCTTTAGTATCGCGTCTCTTTCCATTTTCCTTTCTAAACATTGCAGTCTTCTTAGTGCTTGAGCGAAGCTTTCCGGAAGTCTGATCTCATCTCTCTTCCATAGTAGACATATTTCATACCCGTTCTTCGTTTTATTTAATGTTTCCTTCATTAGTATTTTTGCTCTCTTTCTTCTTTGATTGAGGCAAGTTGGTGACGAGCTTAACACCGAACTCTTCGGTAGAAAAATACCCTTTCATTAGATCCGCCATTGTTTTTTCTTCTTTGCCATTCTCCATGAGAGAAAACAATCTTTCCTGTTTTGATTTTGAACTACTTGCTCCTAGTAATACCCACCCCAGGTGGGTGGGTGCATAGCTATTGGTCCTCCCGCACGTCCTAATTTGGTGCGTAATGCACACATGAGGTGAGCATGTGGGAATCCGATAATTATTTTGGGTAGTCCATCGCGATAGCTTGCTAAATCAATTCCCTTTAAATGCCGATATTTTCTTTTAAGCGCTGCTCCATCAACGGTTTGTTTGGGTAGCTCCATTGACTCTACTGTTCTCAGGCCATCAAGGTTAATAAATTTCAGATGGTCCTAATCAAAATGGACACAGTTGGCTGCCTGGTTCCTCCTGAATGGATCCGTTTCTCCAAGCCAAAAGAAATGGCCGAGATGATCCCTCCACTTGCAGTTCTTCTTTGAGATCGCGTAAAATCAAGCTTGCGGAAGACCCTGAGTCCATAAAGGCAAAGGTCTCAAGTTCATTATCCCCGTGGCGAATGGTCACAGATATAATTTGAAAGTATATTTCAGGTAATTCGGTTCCTTGTGAATGTTTAAATTTTCCGTGCGTACCGGTGTAGTTGGATTCTGGATTGAAATGCGATGGAGCAAGGTGTGGTGTCTTCCCCGACAACCATATTGCCTGCATTGCGGAGGCAAATAACAACTATGTGCATCGTGGTTAGTTTGATTGCAACAGTTAACACAGATGCGCATACGTCTCACGGTTTCCCATCTTCATTCTATTGGCATATTTTTAAATTCTTGGCAATCAGTGGCTCTGTGATCATAGCCACAAATGAGGCATCTAATCTAAATCGAGATCTAGGAGGTGGATTGTTATAAGAGTTGTTTCGTTGCTGCGGTCGAGTATCGCGATTGACAGATTGAATATTATGTGGGAGCCTTTGAGAATTGTCTTGTTTATTAGTGGTTTCGGCTGTTAGCATTATTGCTAACTCTTCCGTAGGCTTCAAACTTGTGGCAAAATCTTTCAATGTTTTCTTCTTATTTTTCCCAGTTTTTCTATTATCATCTAGGAGGTGCATGTACCACCTTTCATTTATATTAGGTGGAAGTCTTTGTGCTAAGTCTTTCAAGAGGCGTTGGTCGTTGAGGTATTCTTCTTGATCTAGCGTTACCATGTTCACCACAAGGTTGTTTAAGGCGTGCATGAAAGCTGTGATTGACTTCGGCCTTTGCATTGTAGGATTCTCTACGTTCATTAATTCCTTCAACAGCGCGTTGTAAATCAAATCTGGCGCTCCAAATTCTTGCTCTAGACGCTTTATAATTAAATCGACGTTCTGCGCACGAGCATTAATCCGCTACGCACGTAGCGTCTTCCCCCTTTAATGATCTTTGTAGGCGAGTTAGATTTTCCAAATCGGAAATTTTTTTCTTCGAAGAAGTTTTATCATAAATGGATTTAAATGCGTCCATTTTTTAAAATCCCCGTCGAAAATCGGAAGCTCCATCAAAGAGTCCTTTGTTGCGCGTTCCTTCAATGCGTCACCATTCACCTGATAAGCACTTCGGAAACCGAGCTAGAGTTGTTTGCCGATGCGCTTGTCGATGCACATTCCCTCTAGCGTCTCGCGTTTTTGTGGTTTATCTCTTTTCTGCTTTTTAATTCTGTTTGTAGCTCTAGCATTTGCGCAGCTAGTATAGCAATATTGGGGTTCGTTTCCTCCAAGTCGCTTATCTTGGTTTTCGAGTCGCTTTTGCATTTCGACCTGCATTTCTTAACTCGCAGCATTTCCGCGCGATCTTCCTTCATTTTGACTATCTCCTCCCTTAAATGCCCTAACTCATTTTCTTCTCCTCCCTCAAAAAGTACAATTTTCTCCTTAGAATTGGCCATTTTACTCACGATTTCGCAGTATTACGCTTCGCTGGTGTTACTAGGCTTGCAACAATGTTGACGTTACGCTGCCGCTGCTCTGCTACCGCTGCTCTGCTACCGCTGCTCTGCTACCGCTGCTCTGCTACCGCTGCTCTGCTACCGCTGCTCTGCTACCGCTGCTCTGCTACTGCCTGCTCTGCTGCTGCTGCTCTCCTGCTGCTGTGCACTTCTCACTTGACCGGGAATGGCGTCCTCCGGTTGCTGCTCGGGCGGGTGGCCCTTCTTCCTTCCTCGTTGGCCGGGAATGGCTTCCTCCGGCTTTCACTTCACTGCATTAACCGGGAATGGCGTCCTCCGGATAGCGGCTTGGGCGGGTGGCCTTCTTCCTCGTTGGCCGGGAATGGCTTCTCGGCTTTCACTTCACTGCACTTCACTTCACTGCATAAACGGGAATGGCGTCCTCCGGATAGCGGCTTGGGCGGGTGGCCCTTCTTCCTCGTTGGCCGGGAATGGCTTCCTCGGCTTTCACTTCACTGCACTTCACTTCACTGCGCTGGCCGGGAATGGCGTCCTCCGGATAGCGCTTGGACGGGTGGCCCTTCTTCCTCCTCGTTGGCCGGGAATGGCTTCCTCCGGCTTTCACTTCACTGCACTTCACTTCACTGCGCTGGCCGGGAATGGCGTCCTCCGGATAGCGGCTTGGGCGGGGGCCCTTCTTCTCCTCGTTGGCCGGGAATGGCTTCCTCCGGCTTTCACTTTACTGCACTTCACTTTACTGCGTGGCGGGAATGGCGTCCCCCGGATAGCGGTGGGCGGGTGGCCCTTCTTCCTTCCTCGTTGGCGGGAATGGCTTCCTCCGGCTTTCACTTCACTGCGCTGGCCGGGAATGGCGTCCTCGGATAGCGGCTTGGGCGGGTGGCCCTTCTTCCCGTTGGCCGAGAATGGCGTCCTCCGGCTGGCTCGTGCCGGGAATGGGGTCCTCCGGCTGGCTCGTCCTTCCTTCCGTCCGTGCCGGGAATGGCGTCCTCCGGCTGGCTCGTGCCGGGAATGGGTCCTCCGGCTGGCTCGTCCTTCCTTCCTTCCGTGCCGGGAATGGCGTCCTCCGGCTGGCTCGGAACCTTCTCTTGCTCTGGGTCTTAAGGTAGAGTTACTTTCCTCTCTGGAGCCACCAATGTTCCCAGCACGTCAGGGCAATTAACCCGTAACGGTGCTCTCGTCGAAGCGAGGACGATTGGAAGCAACTCTGATCCTTTCGATCCCAAAGCCAACCAAATAAATAAGGCTTATTTCATGGCTGTGAGAAGTTCAATTTATTGTTCATTTTTAATTCGCGAGCCCTTCTCGCAATGCGTGCTATTGTAGCGATGCGTAATTTACAATTACGTGAGAAGGCCAGCCTAACATTTTTATTTACTTCCTAAACTACTTAGTTTCCTTATTAATTAATTAAACCTAAAATTCTACCTTACTACCTTAAATAATTGTATGACCCAACTTCAATTTCCTAATTTCACATAATTCGATTCATTTCTTACTATTAATACAAATTAATCCTAACGCTCCTACGCTTATCCCTTATTACTTCCTATGCTCTCTATTGTCGCTTACTTCCGTAAGCAAGATAGGATACGCTTACGCGCGCATCTCGGGCATTGCTCTTCCAAAAAGAGCAATTCGAGAGCGGCGCGCCGTTGAACCGATCCTAGCCGTTCGCTCATTCCTAGCTTGCCCTCTCCTTCCAACATGCCATTCTGCCACGTTAAGCCTCTCTCTCTCATCCTAGCCTCCTGAGAGTGGCACATCGTTAGACCAGAGGAGTCAAACTAGTAGGGGTGGCGAACCACTACCGGGCTAGTACAAATATATATATTTTCGTCAGCGACACGTCCAATAGACATACAGCGACAACGTCGCGCGCAACAAAAAGTAGCTCAATTTTACAAACAGAGCAACAGAGCTACTCGTCTCGCGCGTAGTAGCTCTTGAACTGTCATTACCATTTTGTTTACATGTTTACCGGATTGTTTGGACGGAAGCTGTGTGTTTAGTGAAGAGAAAAAATTATCATAGTAAGATGTTTTTATTGATTTAAATCCATGAAAATAGTTCTAATGTTGTTTTAATAGGTGTCTGCAAGAAGATGGCCCAAAACATGAGTTTTATTGGTGGAAATATAGAAAAAAAGAAGGTAAGGTAGAGCTCACAGACACGGCTGTGCACAATATTTTGGGACCATCAATTCCAATCGTCTGCTCCATTAGTTGAAAACACAAACGTGTGCCCATGACGAATGCGATTTGCCGGCCCGCACAACAAAATCGAGCAGTTTTTGAGCTCGCTTTCTAGCTCGCTTTCCGTCGAAACCGATCGAGAAAGCGAGCAGAATGTCCGAAGAACCGATCGAAGCTCTTGATCGGTTGAAGCGTTTACGGTATTCGAGAGAGCGCGCTGTATGTGTTTATCTCTTTTTGACTAAAAAGCTCCGGTACGCGACCGTGTTGGCGCAAAAATGATAATGGCCGAAAAATTGTTCACACCCACGTTCTCTTTCTTCTCTCTTTCCTTTCACCTCGCTTTATCGTATTGGTTTTTGCTCTCTAGCTACATGGAGCGAGTAGCGACAAGTTTTCGATCGCTTGCGCGCGAGCAGCGGGGGATCAACAATGGCCTCTAATCGAAAAGAAAACGCTACAAGAAGTAGCATTCAAGGTATTGAACATTGGATTGCAATGTATATGTATTTTTGTCTATGATTGCTTTTAGTGTATTAGTTTGTAACTGTCACTGTATCTTTATTGTAGCATGATTTGTAACTCGCTTTAGTGTCACGAATTTCACTTGCTAATCTTATTCATAGCATCAATTAATCAATGGCTTGTATATGTATGCATTATCATCATTTGGTAGTATTGTTTGATCATCAGTTGTCAGTAACTTTCGGCTCAGATTTTAAATTAGAAAAGGGTAGACATATTTATTAATTCGAATTTTTAATGATATTCAGACTATGAAATGCCACAAGAAATTGTGCTGAATTTAATAAGCAGTGTGGAAAAAAATAAGTGCCTTTGGGACAGGAGCGATACCAATTATAAAAACCGTAACAAGCAACTCGATGCTTGGGAGACGATTGGGCAAGATCTTCAAATTCCAACCGCCACTGTACGAGAGAAGTGGCGGTCACTCCACGGATCCTACAGGCACTAAAAGAAGCTCTATGAGAGCAGCCTTGTGACCGGTCTGGTAAAAGTATCACTAATTATCCTTATTGATCTTTATTTGATTTTTTATTACAAACATTTTAAACTTTTTGTTCATATTTCAGGATCTGCCGAGGTTGATCGACCCAAGTAGTTCGCTTATGAAGCAATGACATTCCTCCAAGCAACTACAGACGGTGGCGCAAAGGATGGTAAGGTAAGAAACATTTTGAAGGATTATTGTAAGATAGAACTATTTTAGTAACGTTCTTTTCGTTTTAGTTGGAAGACAACACGCTACCAGTAAGAAATCAGCTCACCTCAGCGATCCACCGACACTCCTATGCTTGAAGATGTCATCATCATGGCTGCTTCTACATGTGATCAGTCTGCACCAGTCAGCCAAACCAGCCAGCAGCCAGCCAAACCACCAACTCCCCCTCCTCAGACTGCGTCCGTTGCTCCAAGCGTCGTTGGCATGAGCCAATTTGAAATACAATGAGGAAGTGTTGGCGGCGCTAACGAATGTTTCTCAAACTGCTAGAATTGCGATCGGCTGGGGAGGAGAATAAATTGGCACCATTGTACGCTGGTATGCTGGATTGGTCGCCGAAGCGACAGCAGAGAGCGATGGTAGTAAGATTCCAGTGCATGATTGCGGAAGAGAATGTTCCGCGCTTTGTTGAGAAAGAAGGCTACGATCCTCGAGAATAAATAATAAGACTCGCGTCAATCACTGAGCTTGGCTTCATCAATTTTAATCTTAATATTTATATGTATATACTAGTGATGGGCGGGTCGACCCGAACCTATCGGGTCGGAGCCATCCGTAAGCGACCCGGAGTCTTTCGGGTTGACCCGGAAGGTACAAGTAGGTGCAACGACTCCGGTAGGTGCAAGAAAACATAAGCGACTCCGACCCGTTGGTGCAGCGAGTTCGGGTCGGGTCTGGCCACGGTAGGTTCAGTTTGACCCGAGGGTGCAGCGAGTTCGGGTCGACCCGATAGATCAGTAGGTGCGAGAAAGCATAAGCGACTCCGACCCGTTGGTTGAAGGATTCTCCACCCGGGTGCGCCCATGTAATTTTGTGGATTTTTTTGCGCGCAAATTTGGTACTTCCTACAACCAGATTGTCGCGCTGCGGCGAATGGACCAATCTACTACCATTATCATTACTGTGCTCATGCAGACTGTGACAGCCAGTGTATTGGCGGTACATTGGCTCCCTACCGACTTTTGCGTTGAAGTCCCCCAGGATGATTATGAGGTCATGCCTGGGGCACGCATCTACGATTCTAGGGAGGCGGCCGTAAAAAAGGTCCTTCTCCTCTTCCTCGTTATCTTCGGTAGGGGCGTGAACGTTTATGAGGCTTATATTAAAGAATTTGCCTCGCATGCGCAGGGTGCATAGCCTATCGTTTATAGCCTTGAAATCCATGATTGCGGGTTTCAACCGGGGACCTACGGCGAAACCCGTTCCGAGCACGCGGTGGCGGTCGTGGCAGCTGTAGTAAATGTCGTAGCAATGCTTACCACGCCTGTTGTGCACACCGTTCCCTAGCCACCGAATCTCTTGTAGAGCTACGAGGTCCATGCTCAGTGTGGCTAGGGCATCATCAAGTTTTTTCAAGGCTCCGGCTTCGCTTAGAGTGCGTACGTTCCATGAGCCCATTTTCAGAGTAGTCCGGGGGCATTGCGTATGGTCGGTATCGGGAATGTCCGTTTCGAAAACTTCTGTGGCTTTCCGTAGTCGTTGATTCATGGGACTGGGTGACTGGCCCCGCGCCCACGTGACCGTTTGTTTAGCGTCGGGTTGCCCCCCGACGTTCAGGCACCCAATTTCCGGGATATATAAATATATATATTATATATATTATATATATATATATATATCTATATATATATTATATATATATATCTATATATATATATATATATATATATATATATATAATATATATTATATATAATATATTCTATATATTATATATGATATATTTATATATTTATATAATTACGTTTTAGTTACACAATTTACAAAATAACTTAACTTATCCTAACATAACCTAAATCCTAACTCCTAACTATCCTAACTATCTCGTCCGTCTGTACTGCTCGGGAGATTACGGAAAAAAAGAGTTATCAGATCGTCTCTCGATCGAATGTCACCGTCACAAAGCTGTCACTACAGCCACGCGTATCACCGTTATACCAGTCCCAAGGTTAATAATGGTTATACCACATAATTCGTCACGGGGGGAAAAGACGGACGTCCCCGGACGTATTACTATGACCTAATACGATGAATCTTATTTTTATGTCGCTTTATGTGTCTCGAATTCACAAAGTTCTATCTGTTACATTGTTTACTGTTGTATTTCTGCTCTAGGGTCTAATTTTTTTTTGTTAGGTTTTTACATAAACTTCTTGACCTTCTCGAATCAAAGGTGGAGTTTCTTTTCTAATATTTCCTTTCATTTGGTTTTGCCTAGATCGTTCAATATTAGTTTTCGCATTCGCAAATATTTTTTCCGCTTGTTCGTGTATAGTTATGGGCCTCATTTCATTTGTTTGATTGAACAATATTTCGTTCGGCGTATACCCAGTAGCTGAGTGGACAGTTGCTTTGTATAATGAAACTGCTATTGGTATAAGCGCTTCTGTGTCCATGTCCACGAATTTATGTTTGTTTTGTTGTTTATAAATTTCTATTATTGTTGAGTGCGTATTTTATACTTGGCCATTGCTCTCTGATGACGATGCGTATGTCAGCGAGCAACCTAAATTGCATAAGAAAATTTGTAAGTTGGATAGATCTGAACGTTGTTTCGTGATCGGTAATTATTTGTAATAGAATCCAAAAGTACTAAAATATTTGGCTAACGCATTCTTTACGTCCACCAGGTTTTTTGTATCTATAGGAATCATTTGCGCAAATTTTGAGAACGAATCTGCTAATGAAAGGAAGCTTTTCGAGTTTATGGAAAATATATCCATATGAACACGCTCCATCGGTTTATCGGTGGCTGGCCTCGGTGAGATCTTGATGTTATACGGCTTTCGTTCGTATTTGTGCATGTTGCACACAGGGCACGCGTTGACAGCAGATTTGATTCGATCATGCATCTTTGGAAAAAGTATGACCTCTTCATCTGATTTCGATTTCGTGTATACCTCGGGGAGCTCTCTCGTGTTCTCTTGTTATTAGCTGGTTTTGCTCTTCAACGGATACCACATCTTTGACTAGGGAGTGTGTCATAACGATGTAACCGCTGCAGCAAAATGATTTTTATAAGAGTTTTGGATTATTTGTATTAGGTTTTGTGGAGCAAGAATGGCCGTTTGTTCCCGTTATGGAATTTACGTAATATGTCTGTTATCTTTGATTCATCGTAGTCGGTTCTACGTATAATGGTTCTTTTGTAATTTGGAAATGGTATTTCTATCAAATCTTCATGTTGAGCAGCTAATTCAAAAACTATTTGATTGCGGTAGTAATTTAATGGCCTTTCGCTAGATTTAATATAAAGTGTCGTCTGACGTACTTCCTGAATGATTTGTAGCTAAAATTGTTGTATTGGTTGAATTAATTTCGTTCGTATTTTCAGTTTTTCTACTAAGAGTATCTGCTACAACATTAGCTCTTCCCTCTTTGTATTCTACAGAATATTGATAATTTTCTAATTCTAGTCTCCAATTTAAGATTCTATTATTTTTGATAGAGGTTTTAATAAACGTTAGAGGTTTCAGTGAAAAGTTTGAACTCTTTCCATAAAGATAAGCTTTGTATTTGCGGATTGCCCAAATTATTGCTAGTGCCTCCTTTTCTATAGTAGAGTAATAATTTCTGCCTTATTTAATGTCCTACTGGCAAAGGCAATGGGCCTTTCAACTTTGTTTTGTATTTGCGAAAGTACCGCACCAACAGCAAAATCACTTGCGTCGGTGGTAAGAACGAAAGGTAAATTGAAATCCGGATATGCTAGTATTTGGTCTGATGCTATTGTTTCTTTTAATTTGGAAAATGAATCGATATACTCCGGGTCATTGATATTAATAGTCTGCTTTTTTTAAGTATTTAGTTAAATGCTTAGTAATTTTTGAATAATCTTTGATGAAACGACGATAATATCCTGATAATCCAAGAAATTGTCGGATTTGTTTTTCATTGGAAGGTATAGGCCAGTCCAATATTTTTTTCACTTTTTCGGGGTTTGGTCTTATACCATCAGGAGATATTATATGACCAAGAAATTCGGTCTCCCTTTTTAGGAATTCGCATTTGTCTAGCTGTATTTTTAAATTAACTTGTGCCAATCTTCCGAGTACTGTTGAGACGTTTTCCAAGTGATCTTCTAAATTTGTTCCTACAATTACGATATCGTCCAAGTAAACATAACAGATTTTGCCAATAAGCTCAGCTAAAATGTTATTCATGGCACGTTGAAATGTAGCTGGCGCATTTTTCAGCCGAATGGCATTCTAGTAAATTCAAAATGGCCATGGCTTGTCGAGAAGCAGTTTTTTCTTGATGCTCAGGGTGCATCTCAATTTGGTGAAACCCAGATTTCAGATCTAATATCGTGAAGTATTGTGATTTACCTAAGCTATCAAGAATATCTTCAATTTCTGGCATTGGAAACTTATTGTTTATCGTTTTGTCATTTAATTCCTGTAGTCTATGACAACCCGTACTTTCTTTTTCCCAGATGCATCCATTTTCTTTTGCACCACCCAAATGGTGATGAATAAGGACTTGTTGAAGGTTGAATAATGCCAGAGTCGAGCATATCCCTGATTTGGGTTTCAACATCTTGCTTATAGACATGTGGGTAGCGGTATGTTTAGTATAAACAGGCAAGTCATCGGTAGTGTTTATTTATGTTTAATTATTGTAGTACTAGTTAGTTTTTCATTAATTTCAAAAGGACGTTATGGTTTTTGATGACAGTTTCGAACAATTCGATTTCTCGTAAAATGATAGATGATCTGTTCTTATTAATGTTTCGATTATTTTTTTAGTTGGAATGTCATTACAAGCCGATGGAATAGGGGTTAATGTTTCGAAATTATTTACAGTCAAGTTCAATTAGGTATGTGGGGAGTTGTTTTACTGGTAGATAATACTTTAACGAAAGTTTTATTATCTACAGAAGAATATAACCCAGGTTCTATAATTATATTTTCTGATAAATTTTCAAAAGTTGGCACACACCAATCACCATTTTGATCGGTTTCAATTGATATTGTGTGGTGGTAATTTTTTTTTGAGGAAAATAATTTTTCGAACTAATTTTTGTTTCGTTGATAACTACGACATTGTTTTGAAATCTATGATGGTGTTTGTTTGACTCAAAAATTCAGTACTATTATGCCGTCAAAAAAAAATCGTGAAATTCTATAATGTAATAAGTTTGTGCTGGTATGTTTGGGCCTAAAAGCTTACAAATAGCTTTTTCTTGAATAATTTTAGTACCAAAAATATTTTTAATACTCACTTGTTCTGTTTTAATGTGTTTTTGATAATACCAGGTCTTATAATATTTTTATTTGCTCCTGTATCTATATATATTTGCCTGTTGGTTTTGCTTTCCTTCACTTTTATGTAAGGTAAAAAATTAGAACAGTATTTTATGTTATGCTGGTTGATGGCGAATCCAAGTGAAAATTTGTTCACAATTTGCAGAGTTATCATCTTGTGAAGCAACCTCAAAATTATTAATCGTTCTTTTATTCAATGGAGTCTGCTTCGCATTGAACTATCCACTTCCATAGGTTGTGGATAAGGTTCCCTATTGATGTTTGATTTTGAGCAAAATGGCTTTTTTGAGTGGTAGCTGTTCTATTATTTTAAGAAACTATTTTTTTGTTGGTTGGGTGGTTTCTGTAATTTCGTGTGATTTAAATTTACAAAGAAAAGCATAAGCCCTCTTCAATGTCTTTGGGGCGGGCTGCCTGTATATGGCCAAAATACATTCCTTTCAATCCTGAGATAAAAGCAGCTAATCCATCTTCGTCAATAAATTGAATCATTACAGCCCAGTTATCTTTATAAGCTTGGGTCTGCTTAGCAATAGTTTTAATGCATTGAATTATTTCTTTTGTTTTTTGGTAGTACTTTGTATTGTCATTCCGTCACCATTTTGTTTTGCCACAATTTACATTTATAAGTCGACAATTCCTGCCGATCCCCCAAATGCATCAAAAAGAATTTCTTTTAATGATTCAAAATCGTTGATACTTCCGGCTAAACAAAGAATATCCCTATGTTATATACACCTCCGATATTATTTACACACACTCAATGTACAGCAACCGGGCTACACATACGAGAAGAGTTTAATACACCTCAGATGTTTAGATACTCACCACACAGAGTACAGCACCGGGCTTTACACACCCAAGAGGTACAGCAACCTTGAATGAAAGATCTAGAGCGGTTGGGGTCTCTGCTAGGTGGGAGGAGGAAGAAAAAGGAACGGTAGAAGAAGGGTAACGACGAGGAAAGATACACGTGTAAAAACCGAGGAGAAATATATATAATTTAAAGCTAACTAAACAAGTTACACAACAGTTTGGCGACTAACCAAGTACAACAACAACATCTGTGCCGGCAACAGTACCATCGGCACCGGTTCCACCACCAAACTTTGCCATTGACCCATTTGATAAAAGGAAATCAAAATGGAAGCGATGGGTAGAGAGGCTGGAAACCGCATTCCTGCTATACGGAGTAACAGAGATGAACAGATGCAGAGAAAAACTTCCTTTTGCATTACATGGGTCCGGAAACGTACGACATCATCTGCGATAAAGTTGCCCCGGATTCTCCAAGGAAAAAAAACATACGGTGAGATTGTTTCAACCTTAGATACGTTTTTTAGCCCGAAGCCACATGAAATCGCAGAAAACTACCGTTTCAATTGTCGCCGACAGGGAGACAAAGATGCTGCTGTTGCGGAAGAGACCGCCGAAGAATATTTGGTAGCCCTTCGAAAGATTGCTGTTACATGCAATTTCGGAGAGTATCTGCAGAAGGCGTTGCGGAATCAATTGGTCTTCGGGATTAAACGTGGCGATATCCGTGATCGGCTACGGAGAAACGGATCTAACGCTGGACGGAGCAGGGAAATTGCTGTGAGTAGGGAGCTCTCGCGGAAGGGAAGAACGGAGATCTTGCGGAGCTAGACAAGAAAGACACTACATGCAGTTCATCAACCGCGAAGAGATAACAAGGGCCAAATATTGCAAAACAGAAAGCTACGGCAACCAGTACTAGTTGTTTTCGTTGTGGAGATAAAACGCACTTAGCAAATGCGTGCAAGCACAAACGCACTGTGTGCTCCTTTTGCAAGCTGCAAGGGCACTTAGCAAAGGTGTGTTTAAAAAAGTCTGCTTCTACTAAAACCGACACACGGCCGATAAGAAAACCCCATGCGGTACACGCAAATTATGCTATTAACCACCAAGGAACAAACAATTTACAGATCCGAGATATTTGTTCGGTGGGGGGTTATCGCGCTGTCGGAAATTTATGCTGGACGTTTGGTCAATGGGAAAAAGAAAATTTTGAAATCGATACCGGTTCGCCCGTCAGTATCATTATGTTGCACTATATAATAGATGCTTCCCTACGACAAAAATGCGTAAAAGTGACACAGTGACACATAGTTAGTAAGCTATTGCAATACAAGCATCAATGTGTTGGGTATATGCGATGCGTCAGTGACGCTGGATGAGAAATTCTCAAATTGCCATATTACGTCGTAGAGTCAGAAAACATCCACTATGGGGTCGAGAATGGCTTAAAGAGATGACGTTAGATTGGAACAGTATATTT
Source organism: Anopheles merus (assembly GCF_017562075.2). Lineage (NCBI taxonomy): Eukaryota > Metazoa > Arthropoda > Insecta > Diptera > Culicidae > Anopheles > Anopheles merus. The sequence goes on from NC_054081.1 coordinate 20,326,674, forward strand.
TCAAAGAGCGATATTAATACACTTGCTAATTATACAGACTGCACGACTGCTGCTGCTTCTAATTCTTCTTATCGTGCTACTGTTGCTTCTTCGGATACGTATACTTCTGCTGCTGCTCCTGCTTCTTCTGATCGTACTAATCCTTCGGCGAGCGGGTCTGCTCCTGTTTTACCGAATAAAGTTGCTACCTTACTGCAACGTTATCCACAAGTATTTGATTCTTCGATTGGTCGAATTTCAAATGTGCAAGCAAACCTTTGCTTAAAGGAAAACGCACGACCGGTGTTCATTAAGGCACGGAAAATACCCTTCAATTTGATGAAAACAGTGGAAGAGGAGCTGAATAAACTTGTGATGGAATGAGTGCTTACGAAGGTGGATTCCAGCAATTGGGCAAAACCTATAGTTCCGGTAAAGAAATCGGGCAACCGAGTTAGGATTTGTGGTGACTACAAACAAACCGTGAACCCTAACCTCGTCGTGGACAAGCACCCACTGCCGACTGTGGACGAATTATTCACTTCCCTTGCTGGAGGAACAAAATTCAGCAAAATGACCTCGTTCAAGCGTATTTACAACTAGAAGTCGCGCCTGAAGATCGTGAGATCCTTACGTTATCGACTCATCGTGGCCTGTACCGCCAAATCGCCTTATGTATGGTGTGGCATCGGCCCTGCATTTGGCAAAGAAGAATGGAAGCAATACTCCAAGGTGCTACTGCGGGAGATAAATCCCTTCAGATACTAATGCAAGGTATTATACATGGTCAACAGGTAGAAGGAAAAGATCGTTTCGGAATAGAACAAAATGAATTTTCCTTGCAGAAAGGATGTCCCTCGAGGAATCCGAGTTTACGTGCCTGCTACTCTTCGCGGAACGTGTCCTACAAGAATTACATACTGCTCATTTCGGAGTAACTCGTACTAAATCCTTAGCAAGAGGATTCTGCTGGTGGCCGGGCATCGACAAGGAGCTAGAGGCTATGATAGCCAATTGTGCAGACTACAGTCTGTACGTGCCGGACGAACACCAAAAATGAGCCTACACTGCTGGGAAACACCCAGCACCATTCCAGAGGGTTCATGTGGACTATGGGGGTCCGTTCATGGATTCATATTTCTTATTTACGTAGACGAATACAGCAAGTGGCCTGAAGTGCAAGTCTGCAAGAATACGACTGCAGAGAACACAGAGAACATGTGTCGCGAAATATTTAGCAGATTTGGTATACCATCAGTCCTTGTAAGCGATCATGGAGTCCAGTTCACATCGACTGTATTTGAGCAGTTTCTGAGAATGAATGGCGTTGTACACAAAATGGGAGCAGCCATATCACCCCGCCACCAACGGTCAAGCGGAACGTACGTACAAACCATAAAGCAGAAACTGAAGGCGTTAAAGTGCTATAAATCCCAGCTGAATCAAGAACTGTGCAATATCCTACTACATACAGGAAAATGATTCACCCATCTACTGGTAAATCGCCGTCAATGCTGGTGTTTGGCGATTCGTCAAATTCGCTCGCGAACTGGATCTTTTACTACCAAAAACAATATACCAAACAAACAACTGAGATTGCAGTGCGGCAGTTTCGGGGAAGGTGATAGAGTGCGTGTGAGAGATTTTTGTCACAGACTAAATGGAAGTTTGGAATCATTTCAGAAAAGGTCCGGTAAACTTCGATATACTATACGATTGGACGATGGACGGATCTGGGAACGTCATATCGATCATATAGCTGGGGTCGGCAGTACACTAGGAAAGACAATTGGAAACATCAAACGAGGAGGAACTTGCGGAAAGCAACGAGCAACCACACTCCCACCCCACAACGGTTACCCCAGCTACGACCAGAATTTCATCTGAAGATACGGGCGGTACTACTACTACAACTAGAATGGTACCAGTAGCTGATCCTTTGTACACTCCGAGTACAGTGCCCATCAAATCAACCAATACCAATATAGTACCCAATGTTCGGCGCTCAACTCGTGTTAGTAGTAGCCTCAACACAGTTTAACGTTTTAGATTGCAACTCTCAAAACTTAGCATCAGGAGAAAAATTTTTTTTACGAAGGAGGAGAAGTGTATATACACCTCCGATATATTATTTACACACACGTCAAATGTACAGCAACCGGGCTACACATACGAGAAGAGTTTAATACACCTCAGATGTTTAGATACACACACATCAGATGTACAGCAACCGGGCTGGCTTACACACCCAAGAGGTACAGCAACCTTGAATGAAAGATCTAGAGTGGTTGGGGTCTTGCTAGGTGGGAGGAGGGAAGAAGCAAAAGGAACAGGGTAGAAGAAGGGTAACGACGAGGAAAGATACACGTGTAAAAACCGAGGGAGAAATATATAATAATTTAAAGCTAACTAACCAAGTTACAACACCCTAGCTTTACCATCGATTTTATTTATTACTGCCGTTAAGTACATCTTAAAAACCTCACCAGTAACCCTACCTTTGAAAAGGTTAAGTGTCTCTTCTGTAGTGGTGAGCCATGTGGATAATTGTTTGCGATTCCCGCAAATGATGGCAATGATTTTATAGGGTCGGGGATGATTTATAGGGTCGGGGATGCGAAAAAAAACTGGCTACATCGATAGATGGTTGGCCTTGCTGGATTGTCAAAACTGCAATTTTTTCTGGTAAATCTGCTATCGTTTGGTTCATAATTTTAAGCTGCTCCGTTGTTCCATTTCTATAGTGTTAATATTGAGTTGGTCTACATGAGGAGTGAACTGTCTTGTAAAGGTATATCCGACATATCTCGGATAATTCCGAATCTGAACTCTCTTCTGAAGCCGATAGATTTTTGAACAAAACGCTAAGCTCGATTCGAGGCTTTACGTTAGCTGAATGTTCACATGCATGCGTGTCGATACAATTGTTATAAGCAGCGGCAACCGATGCTCGTGCTCTTGATATTCACACAATACACACAACGCACACACTAAAAAAAGTTCACTCGCGAACAACACGAGGACGATTCTTCTTCGATAATCTGTTGACATCTATCACTGGTAGTATCAATACAGATAGTTTACGACGATAAATAAAAAATCGATCGCAACTCACATGGACACAAACTACAACTGTAGGTATTTCAAGCCTATCTGGTAGTGCTTGAAACTAACCGAATACACATTCACTATGAAAAGATGAAACGTACTCACGTGCTTTGGATATAAAAAAATCCGATGGTCTGTCGGTACCAGGTGTGTGCCGGGGGGCCCTCAAATCGAACAGCGGATGTAATCCTATAGCTGTTGATGCTGAATGCGAGAACCACATACGTAACGAGGATTAATTCGTTATTTGCCACTATTTTTGCACTCTGGATTGTCTACAGCGCCAATTAAGTTTTTATTTACAAAAAATAACCTAACTTATCCTAACATAACCTAAATCCTAACTCCTTACTATAAAAAAATAAGAAAAAAAAACTATATTGTCCGTCTGTACTGCTCGGGAGATACCAGAAAAAAAGAGTTATCAGATCGTCTTTCGATCGAATGTCACCGTCACAAAGATGCCACTACAGCCACGCGTATCAC
>NC_054081.1:20330346-20484840 GCF_017562075.2 Anopheles merus
AAAACTTAATTGGCGCTGTAGACAATCCAGAGTGCAAAAATAGTGGCAAATAACGAATTAATCCTCGTTACGTAGTGGTTCTCGCATTCAGCATCAACAGCTATAGGATACATCCGCTGTTCGATTTGAGGGCCCCCCCGGCACACACCTGGTACCGGACCATCGGATTTTTTTTATATCCAAAGCACGTGAGTACGTTTCATCTTTTCATAGTGAATGTGTATTCGGTTAGTTTCAAGCACTACCAGATAGGCTTGAATTGAAATAACTACAGTGTATGTGTCCATGTGAGTTTGCGATCGATTTTTTATTTATCGTCGTAAACTATCTGTATTGATACTACCAGATAGGTCAACAGATTATCGAAGAAGAATCGTCCTCGTGTTGTTCGCGAGTGAACTTATTGTTAGTAGTGTGCGTTGTGTGTATTGTGTGAATATCAAGAGCACGAGGCATCGGTTGCCGCTGCTTATAACAATTGTATCGACACGCATGCATGTGAACAGTTCAGCTAACGTAAAGCCTCGAATCGAGCTTAGCGTTTTGTTCAAAAATCTATCGGCTTCAGAAGAGAGTTCAGATTCGGAATTATCCGGAGAATATTCGGATATACCTTTACAAGACAGTTCACTTCCTAATGTAGACCAACTCAATATTAACACTATAGAAATGGAACCAACGGAGCAGCTTAAAATTATGAACCAAACGATAGCAGATTTACAAGAAAAAATTGCAGTTTTGACAATCCAGCAAAGCCAACCATCTATCGATGTAGCCAGTTTTTTTCGCATCCCCGACCCTATAAAATCATCCCCGACCCTATAAAATCATTGCCATCATTTGACGGGAATCGCAAACAATTATCCACATGGCTCACCACTACAGAAGAGACACTTAACCTTTTCAAAGGTAGGGTTACTGGTGAGGTTTTAAGATGTACTTAACGGCAGTAATAAATAAAATCGATGGTAAAGCTAGGGTGTTGTAACTTGGTTAGTTAGCTTTAAATTATTATATATTTCTCCTCGGTTTTTACACGTGTATCTTTCCTCGTCGTTACCCTTCTTCTACCCTGTTCCTTTTTCTTCCTCCTCCCACCTAGCAAGACCCCAACCACTCTAGATCTTTCATTCAAGGTTGCTGTACCTCTTGGGTGTGTAAAGCCCGGTTGCTGTACATCTGATGTGTGTGTATCTAAACATCTGAGGTGTATTAAACTCTTCTCGTATGTGTAGCCGGTTGCTGTACATTTGACGTGTGTGTAAATAATATCGGAGGTGTATATAACACTTCTCCCCTTCGTAAAAAAAATTTTTCTCCTGATGCTAAGTTTTGAGAGTTGCAATCTAAAACGTTAACCTGTTGGGAGGTCTACTAACACGAGTTGAGCGCCGAACATTGGGTACTATATTGGTATTGGTTGATTTGATGGGCACTGTACTCGGAGTGTACAAAGGATCAGCTACTGGTACCATTCTAGTTGTAGTAGTAGTACCGCCCGTATCTTCAGATGAAATTCTGGTCGTAGCTGGGGTAACCGTTGTGGGGTGGGAGTGTGGTTGCTCGTTGCTTTCCGCAAGTTCCTCCTCGTTTGATGTTTCCAATTGTCTTCCTCGTAGGTTACTGCCGACCCCAGCTATATGATCGATATGACGTTCCCAGATCCGTCCATCGTCCAATCGTATAGTATATCGAAGTTTACCGACCTTTTCTGAAATGATTCCAAACTTCCATTTAGTCTGTGACAAAAAATCTCTCACACGCACTCTATCACCTTCCCGAAACTGCCGCACTGCAATCTCAGGTTTGTTTGGTATATTGTTTTTGGGTAGTAAAAGATCCAGTCTCGAGCGAATTTGACGTCCAAACACCAGCATTGACGGCGATTTACCAGTAGATGGGTGAATCATTTTCCTGTATGTAAGTAGGATATTGCACAGTTCTTGATTCAGCTGGATTTATAGCACTTTAACGCCTTCAGTTTCTGCTTTATGGTTTGTACGTAACGTTCCGCTTGACCGTTGGTGGCGGGGTGATATGGCGCTCCCATTTTGTGTACAACGCCATTCATTCTCAGAAACTGCTCAAATACAGTCGATGTGAAATGGACTCCATGATCGCTTACAAGGACTGATGGTATACCAAATCTGCTAAATATTTCGCGACACATGTTCTCTGTGTTCTCTGCAGTCGTATTCTTGCAGACTTGCACTTCAGGCCACTTGCTGTATTCGTCTACGTAAATAAAGAAATATGAATCCATGAACGGACCCGCATAGTCCACATGAACCCTCTGGAATGGTGCACTGGGTGTTTCCCAGCAGTGTAGGCTCATTTTTGGTGGTTCGGCACGTACAGACTGACAGTCTGCACAATTGGCTATCATAGCCTCTAGCTCCTTGTCGATGCCCGGCCACCAGCAGAATCCTCTTGCTAAGGATTTAGTACGAGTTACTCCGAAATGAGCAGTATGTAATTCTTGTAGGACACGTTCCCGAAGAGTAGCAGGCACGTAAACTCGGATTCCTCGAAGGAGACATCCTTTCTGCAAGGAAAATTCATTTTGTTCTATTCCGAAACGATCTTTTCCTTCTACCTGTTGACCATGTATAATACCTTGCATTAGTATCTGAAGGGATTTATCTCCCGCAGTAGCACCTTGGAGTATTGCTTCCATTCTTCTTTGCCAAATTGCAGGGGCCGATGCCACACCATACATAAGGCGATTTGGGCGGTACAGGCCACGATGAGTCGATAACGTAAGGATCTCACGATCTTCAGGCGCGACTTCTAGTTGTAAATACGCTTGAACGAGGTCAATTTTGCTGAATTTTGTTCCTCCAGCAAGGGAAGTGAATAATTCGTCCACAGTCGGCAGTGGGTGCTTGTCCACGACGAGGTTAGGGTTCACGGTTTGTTTGTAGTCACCACAAATCCTAACTCGGTTGCCCGATTTCTTTACCGGAACTATAGGTGTTGCCCAATTGCTGGAATCCACCTTCGTAAGCACTCATTCCATCACAAGTTTATTCAGCTCCTCTTCCACTGTTTTCATCAAATTGAAGGGTATTTTCCGTGCCTTAATGAACACCGGTCGTGCGTTTTCCTTTAAGCAAAGGTTTGCTTGCACATTTGAAATTCGACCAATCGAAGAATCAAATACTTGTGGATAACGTTGCAGTAAGGTAGCAACTTTATTCGGTAAAACAGGAGCAGACCCGCTCGCCGAAGGATTAGTACGATCAGAAGAAGCAGGAGCAGCAGCAGAGAAGTATACGTATCCGAAGAAGCAACAGTAGCACGATAAGAAGAATTAGAAGCAGCAGCAGTCGTGCAGTCTGTATAATTAGCAAGTGTATTAATATCGCTCTTTGAAAATATACTGTTCCAATCTAACGTCATCTCTTTAAGCCATTCTCGACCCAATAGTGGATGTTTTTCTGACTCTACGACGTATAATGGCAATTTGAGAATTTTCTCATCCAGCGTCACTGACGCATCGCATATACCCAACACATTGATGCTTGTATTGCAATAGCTTACTAACTATGTGTCACTTTTACGCATTTTTGTCGTAGGGAAGCATCTATTATATAGTGCAACATTAATGATACTGACGGGCGAACCGGTATCGATTTCAAAATTTATCTTTTTCCCATTGACCAAAACGTCCAGCATAAATTTCCGACAGCGCGATAACCCCCCACCGAACAAATATCTCGGATCTGTAAATTGTTTGTTCCTTGGTGGTTAATAGCATAATTTGCGTGTACCGCATGGGGTTTTCTTATCGGCCGTGTGTCGGTTTAGTAGAAGCAGACTTTTTTAAACACACCTTTGCTAAGTGCCCTTGCAGCTTGCAAAAGGAGCACACAGTGCGTTGTGCTTGCACGCATTTGCTAAGTGCGTTTTATCTCCACAACGAAAACAACTAGTACTGGTTGCCGTAGCTTTCTGTTTTGCAATATTTGGCCCTTTGTTATCTCTTCGCGGTTGATGAACTGCATGTAGTTCTTGTCTAGAAGATCCGCCTTCGATCTCCGTTCTTCCCTTCCGCGAGAGCTCCATACTCACAGCAATTTCCAGTGCTCCGTCCAGCGTTAGATCCCGTTTCTCCAGTAGCCGATCACGGATATCGCCACGTTTAATCCCGAAGACCAATTGATTCCGCAACGCCTTCTGCAGATACTCTCCGAAATTGCATGTAACAGCAATCTTTCGAAGGGCTACCAAATATTCTTCGGCGGTCTCTTCCGCAACAGCAGCATCTTTGTCTCCCTGTCGGCGACAATTGAAACGGTAGTTTTCTGCGATTTCATGTGGCTTCGGGCTAAAAAACGTATCTAAGGTTGAAACAATCTCACCGTATGTTTTTTTCCTTGGAGAATCCGGGGCAACTTTATCGCAGATGATGTCGTACGTTTCCGGACCCATGTAATGCAAAAGGAAGTTTTTCTGCATCTGTTCATCTGTTACTCCGTATAGCAGGAATGCGGTTTCCAGCCTCTCTACCCATCGCTTCCATTTTGATTTCCTTTTATCAAATGGGTCAATGGCAAAGTTTGGTGGTGGAACCGGTGCCGATGGTACTGTTGCCGGCACAGATGTTGTTGTTGTAACTTGGTTAGTCGCCAAACTGTTGTAACTTGGTTAGTTAGCTTTAAATTATTATATATTTCTCCTCGGTTTTTACACGTGTATCTTTCCTCGTCGTTACCCTTCTTCTACCCTGTTCCTTTTCTTCCTCCTCCCACCTAGCAAGACCCCAACCGCTCTAGATCTTTCATTCAAGGTTGCTGTACCTCTTGGGTGTGTAAAGCCCGGTTGCTGTACATCTGATGTGTGAGTATCTAAACATCTGAGGTGTATTAAACTCTTCTCGTATGTGTAGCCCGGTTGCTGTACATTTGACGTGTGTGTAAATAATATCGGAGGTGTATATAACATAGGGATATTCTTTGTTTAGCCGGAAGTATCAACGATTTTGAATCATTAAAAGAAATTCTTTTTGATGCATTTGGGGATCGGCAGGAATTGTCGACTTATAAATGTAAATTGTGGCAAAACAAAATGGTCGACGGAATGACAATACAAAAGTACTACCAAAAAACAAAAGAAATAATTCAATGCATTAAAACTATTGCTAAGCAGACCCAAGCTTATAAAGATAACTGGGCTGTAATGATTCAATTTATTGACGAAGATGGATTAGCTGCTTTTATCTCAGGATTGAAAGGAATGTATTTTGGCCATATACAGGCAGCCCGCCCCAAAGACATTGAAGAGGCTTATGCTTTTCTTTGTAAATTTAAATCACACGAAATTACAGAAACCACCCAACCAACAAAAAAATAGTTTCTTTCAAAATAATAGAACAGCTACCACTCAAAAAAGCCATTTTGCTCAAAATCAAAACATCAATAGGGAACCTTATCCACAACCTATGGAAGTGGATAGTTCAATGCGAAGCAGACTCACATTGAATAAAAGAACGATTAATAATTTTGAGGTTGCTTCACAAGATGATAACTCTGCAAATTGTGAACAAAATTTTCACTTGGATTCGCCATCAACCAGCATAACATAAAATACTGTTCTAATTTTTTACCTTACATAAAAGTGAAGGAAAGCAAAACCAACAGGCAAATATATATAGATACAGGAGCAAATAAAAATATTATAAGACCTGGTATTATCAAAAACACAATTAAAACAGAACAAGTGAGTATTAAAAATATTTTTGGTACTAAAATTATTCAAGAAAAAAGCTATTTGTAAGCTTTTAGGCCCAAACATACCAGCACAAACTTATTACATTATAGAATTTCACGATTTTTTTGACGGCATAATAGGTACTGAATTTTTGAGTCAAACAAACACCATCATAGATTTCAAAAACAATGTCGTAGTTATCAACGAAACAAAAATTAGGTTCGAAAAATTATTTTCCTCAAAAAAAAAATTACCACCACACAATATCAATTGAAACCGATCAAAATGGTGATTGGTGTGTGCCAACTTTTGAAAATTTATCAGAAAATATAATTATAGAACCTGGGTATATTCTTCTGTAGATAATAAAACTTTCGTTAAAGTATTATCTACCAGTAAAACAACTCCCCACATACCTAAATTGAACTTGACTGTAAATAATTTCGAAACATTAACCCCTATTCCATCGGCTTGTAATGACATTCCAACTAAAAAAATAATCGAAACATTAATAAGAACAGATCATCTATCATTTTACGAGAAATCGAAATTGTTCGAAACTGTCATCAAAAACCATAACGTCCTTTTGAAATTAAATGAAAAACTAACTAGTACTACAATAATTAAACATAAAATAAACACTACCGATGACTTGCCTGTTTATACTAAAACATACCGCTACCCATGTCTATAAGCAAGATGTTGAAACCCAAATCAGGGATATGCTCGACTCTGGCATTATTCAACCTTCAACAAGTCCTTATTCATCACCAATTTGGGTGGTGCAAAAGAAAATGGATGCATCTGGGAAAAAGAAAGTACGGGTTGTCATAGACTACAGGAAATTAAATGACAAAACGATAAACAATAAGTTTCCAATGCCAGAAATTGAAGATATTCTTGATAGCTTAGGTAAATCACAATACTTCACGATATTAGATCTGAAATCTGGGTTTCACCAAATTGAGATGCACCCTGAGCATCAAGAAAAAAACTGCTTCCTCGACAAGCCATGGCCATTTTGAATTTACTAGAATGCCATTCGGGCTGAAAAATGCGCCAGCTACATTTCAACGTGCCATGAATAACATTTTAGCTGAGCTTATTGGCAAAATCTGTTATGTTTACTTGGACGATATCGTAATTGTAGGAACAAATTTAGAAGATCACTTGGAAAACGTCTCAACAGTACTCGGAAGATTGGCACAAGTTAATTTAAAAATACAGCTAGACAAATGCGAATTCCTAAAAAGGGAGACCGAATTTCTTGGTCATATAATATCTCCTGATGGTATAAGACCAAACCCCGAAAAAGTGAAAAAAATATTGGACTGGCCTATACCTTCCAATGAAAAACAAATCCGACAATTTCTTGGATTATCAGGATATTATCGTCGTTTCATCAAAGATTATTCAAAAATTACTAAGCATTTAACTAAATACTTAAAAAAAGATCAGACTATTAATATCAATGACCCGGAGTATATCGATTCATTTTCCAAATTAAAAGAAACAATAGCATCAGACCAAATACTAGCATATCCGGATTTCAATTTACCTTTCGTTCTTACCACCGACGCAAGTGATTTTGCTGTTGGTGCGGTACTTTCGCAAATACAAAACAAAGTTGAAAGGCCCATTGCCTTTGCCAGTAGGACATTAAATAAGGCAGAAATTAATTACTCTACTATAGAAAAGGAGGCACTAGCAATAATTTGGGCAATCCGCAAATACAAAGCTTATCTTTATGGAAATGAGTTCAAACTTTTCACTGAAACCTCTAACGTTTATTAAAACCTCTATCAAAAATAATAGAATCTTAAATTGGAGACTAGAATTAGAAAATTATCAATATTCTGTAGAATACAAAGAGGGAAGAGCTAATGTTGTAGCAGATACTCTTAGTAGAAAAACTGAAAATACGAACGAAATTAATTCAACCAATACAACAATTTTAGCTACAAATCATTCAGGAAGTACGTCAGACGACTTTTATATTAAATCTAGCGAAAGGCCATTAAATTACTACCGCAATCAAATAGTTTTTGAATTAGCTGCTCAACATGAAGATTTGATAGAAATACCATTTCCAAATTACAAAAGAACCATTATACGTAGAACCGACTACGATGAATCAAAGATAACAGACATATTACGTAAATTCCATAACGGGAAACAAACGGCCATTCTTGCTCCACAAAACCTAATACAAATAATCCAAAACTCTTATAAAAATCATTTTTGCTGCAGCGGTTACATCGTTATGACACACTCCCTAGTCAAAGATGTGGTATCCGTTGAAGAGCAAAACCAGCTAATAACAAGAGAACACGAGAGAGCTCACCGAGGTATACACGAAATCGAAAATCAGATGAAGAGGTCATACTTTTTCCCAAAGATGCATGATCGAATCAAATCTGCTGTCAACGCGTGCCCTGTGTGCAACATGCACAAATACGAACGAAAGCCGTATAACATCAAGATCTCACCGAGGCCAGCCACCGATAAACCGATGGAGCGTGTTCATATGGATATATTTTCCATAAACTCGAAAAGCTTCCTTTCATTAGCAGATTCGTTCTCAAAATTTGCGCAAATGATTCCTATAGATACAAAAAACCTGGTGGACGTAAAGAATGCGTAGCCAAATATTTTAGTACTTTTGGGATTCTATTACAAATAATTACCGATCACGAAACAACGTTCAGATCTATCCAACTTACAAATTTCTTATGCAATTTAGGTTGCTCGCTGACATACGCATCGTCATCAGAGAGCAATGGCCAAGTATAAAATACGCACTCAACAATAATAGAAATTTATAAAACAAACAAACAAACATAAATTCGTGGACATGGACACAGAAGCGCTTATACCAATAGCAGTTTCATTATACAAAGCAACTGTCCACTCAGCTACTGGGTATACGCCGAACGAAATATTGTTCAATCAAACAAATGAAATGAGGCCCATAACTATACACGAACAAGCGGAAAAAATATTTGCGAATGCGAAAACTAATATTGAACGATCTAGGCAAAACCAAATGAAAGGAAATATTAGAAAAGAAACTCCACCTTTGATTCGAGAAGGTCAAGAAGTTTATGTAAAACCTAACATAAGAAAAAAATTAGACCCTAGAGCAAGAAATACAACAGTAAACAATGTAACAGATAGAACTTTTGAGAATTCGAGACACATAAAGCGACATAAAAATAAGATTCATCGTATTAGGTCATAGTAATACGTCCGGGGACGTCCGTCTTTTCCCCCCGTGACGAATTATGTGGTATAACCATTATTAACCTTGGGACTGGTATAACGGTGATACGCGTGGCTGTAGTGACAGCTTTGTGACGGTGACATTCGATCGAGAGACGATCTGATAACTCTTTTTTTCCGTAATCTCCCGAGCAGTACAGACGGACGAGATAGTTAGGATAGTTAGGAGTTAGGATTTAGGTTATGTTAGGATAAGTTAAGTTATTTGTAAATTGTGTAACTAAAAACTTAATTATATAATATATAAATATATCTATATATATATATATTATATATATATATATATATATAATATATATATATATATATATATATATATATATATATATATATATTATATATATATATATATATATATATATATATATTATATATATATATATTATATATATATATCCCGGGAAATTGGGTGCCTGAACGTCGGGGGGGCAACCCGACGCTAAACAAAACGGTCACGTGGGCGCGGGGCCAGTCACCCAGTCCCATGAATCAACGACTACGGAAAGCCACAGAAGTTTTCGAAACGGACATCCCGATACCGACCATACGCAATGCCCCCGGACTACTCTGAAAATGGGCTCATGGAACGTACGCACTCTAAGCGAAGCCGGAGCCTTGAAAAAACTTGATGATGCCCTAGCCACACTGAGCATGGACCTCGTAGCTCTACAAGAGATTCGGTGGCTAGGGAACGGTGTGCACAACAGGCGTGGTAAGCATTGCTACGACATTTACTACAGCTGCCACGACCGCCACCGCGTGCTCGGAACGGGTTTCGCCGTAGGTCCCCGGTTGAAACCCGCAATCATGGATTTCAAGGCTATAAACGATAGGCTATGCACCCTGCGCATGCGAGGCAAATTCTTTAATATAAGCCTCATAAACGTTCACGCCCCTACCGAAGATAACGAGGAAGAGGAGAAGGACCTTTTTTACGGCCGCCTCCCTAGAATCGTAGATGCGTGCCCCAGGCATGACCTCATAATCATCCTGGGGGACTTCACGCAAAAGTCGGTAGGGAGCCAATGTACCGCCAATACACTGGCTGTCACAGTCTGCATGAGCACAGTAATGATAATGGTAGTAGATTGGTCCAGTTCGCCGCAGCGAACAATCTGGTTGTAGGAAGTACCAAATTTGCGCGCAAAAAAATCCACAAAATTACATGGGCGCACCGGGTGGAGAATCCTTCAACCAACGGGTCGGAGTCGCTTATGCTTTCTCGCACCTACTGATCTATCGGGTCGACCCGAACTCGCTGCACCCTCGGGTCAAACTGAACCTACCGTGGCCAGACCCGACCGAACTCGCTGCACCAACGGATCGGAGTCGCTTATGCTTTCTTGCACCTACCGGAGTCGTTGCACCTACTTGTACCCTTCTGGTCAACGACTCCGGGTCGCTTACGGATGGCTCCGACCCGATAGGTTCGGGTCGACCCGCCCATCACTAGTATATACATATAAATATTAAGATTAAAATTGATGAAGCCAAGCTCAGTGATTGACGCGAGTCTTATTATTTTATTCTCGAGGATCGTAGCCTTCTTTCTCAACAAAGCGCGGAACATTCTCTTCCGCAATCATGCACTGGAATCTTACTACCATCGCTCTCTGTCGCTTCGGCGACCAATCCAGCATACCAGCGTACAATGGTGCCAATTTATTCTCCTCCCCAGCCGATCGCAATTCCATAGCAGTTTGAGAAACATTCGTTAGCGCCGCCAACACTTCCTCATTGTATTTCAAATTGGCTTCATGCCAACGACGCTTGGGAGCAACGGACGCAGTCTGAGGAGGGGGAGTTGGTGGTTTGGCTGGCTGCTGGCTGGTTGGCTGACTGGTGCAGACTGATCACATGTAGAAGCAGCCATGATGATGACATCTTCAAGCATAGGAGTGTCGGTGGATCGCTGAGGTGAGCTGATGTTTCTTACTGGTAGCGTGTTGTCTTCCAACTAAAAACGAAAAGAACGTTACTAAAATAGTTCTATCTTACAATAATCCTTCAAAATGTTTCTTACCGTATCCATCCTTGCGCCACCGTCTGTAGTTGCTTGGAGGAATGTCATTGCTTCATAAGCGAACTACTTGGGTCGATCAACCTCGGCAGATCCTGAAATATGAACAAAAAGTTTAAAATGTTTGTAATAAAAAATCAAATAAAGATCAATAAGGATAAATTAGTGATACTTTACCAGAACCGGTCACAAGGCTGCTCTCATAGAGCTTCTTTTAGTGCCTGTAGGATCCGTGGAGTGACCGCCACTTCTCTCGTACAGTGGCGGTTGGAATTTGAAGATCTTGCCCAATCGTCTCCCAAGCATCGAGTTGCTTGTTACGGTTTTTATAATTGGTATCGCTCCTGTCCCAAAGGCACTTATTTTTTTCCACACTGCTTATTAAATTCAGCACAATTTCTTGTGGCATTTCAATAGTCTGAAATATCATTAAAAATTCGAATTAATAAATATGTCTACCCTTTTCTAATTCTAATAAATCTGAGCCGAAAGTTACTGACAACTGATGATCAAACAATACTACCAAATGATGATAATGCATACATATACAAGCCATTGATTAATTGATGCTATGAATAAGATTAGCAAGTGAAATTCGTGACACTAAAGCGAGATTACAAATCATGCTACAATAAAGATACAGTGACAGGTACAAAAGCTAATACACTAAAAGCAATCATAGACAAAAATACATATACATTGCAATCCAATGTTCAATACCTTGAATGCTACTTCTTGTAGCGTTTCTTTTCGATTAGAGGCCATTGTTTGATCCCCCGCTGCGCAAAGCGATCGAAAACTTGTCAGCTACTCGCTCCATGTAGCTAGAGAGCAAAAACCAATAACGATAAAGCGAGGTGAAAGGGAAAAGAGAGAAGAAAGAGAACGTGGGTGTGAACAATTTTTCGGCCATTATCATTTTTGCGCCAACACGGTCGCGTACCGGAGCTTTTTAGTCAAAAAGAGATAAACACATACAGCGCGCTCTCTCGAAATACCGTAAACGCTTCAACCGATCAAGAGCTTCGATCGGTTCTTCGGACATTTCTGCTCGCTTTCTCGATCGGTTTCGACGGAAAGCGAGCTAGAAAGCGAGCTCAAAAACTGCTCGATTTTGTTGTGCGGGCCGGCAAATCGCATTCGTCATGGGCACACGTTTGTGTTTTCACTAATGGAGCAGACGATTGGAATTGATGGTCCCAAAATATTGTGCACAGCCGTGTCTGTGAGCTATACTTACCTTCTTTTTTTCTATATTTCCACCAATAAAACTCATGTTTTGGGCCATCTTCTTGCAGACACCTATTAAAAAACAACATTAGAAACTATTTTCATGGATTTAAATCAATAAAAACATCTTACTATGATAATTTTTTCTCTTCACTAAACACACAAGCTTCCGTCCAAACAATCCGGTAAACATGTAAACAAAATGGTAATGACAGTTCAAGAGCTACCGCGCGAGACGAGTAGCTCTGTTGCTCTGTTTGTAAAATTGAGCTACTTTTTGTTGCGCGCGACGTTGTCGCTGTATGTCTATTTGGACGGTGTCGCTGACGAAAATATATAATATTTGTACTAGCCCGGTAGTGGTTCGCCACCCCCTACTAGTTTGACTCCTCTGGTCTAACGATGTGCCACTCTCAGGAGGCTAGGATGAGAGAGAGAGGCTTAACGTGGCAGAATGGCATGTTGGAAGGAGAGGGCAAGCTAGGAATGAGCGAACGGCTAGGATCGGTTCAACGGCGCGCCGCTCTCGAATTGCTCTTTTTGGAAGAGCAATGCCCGAGATGCGCGCGTAAGCGTATCCTATCTTGCTTACGGAAGTAAGCGACAATAGAGAGCATAGGAAGTAATAAGGGATAAGCGTAGGAGCGTTAGGATTAATTTGTATTAATTAATAGTAAGAAATGAATCGAATTATGTGAAATTAGGAAATTGAAGTTGGGTCATACAATTATTTAAGGATTAGTAAGGTAGAATTTTAGGTTTAATTAATTAATAAGGAAACTAAGTTAGTTTAGGAAGTAAATAAAAATGTTAGGCTGGCCTTCTCACGTAATTGTAAATTACGCATCGCTACAATAGCACGCATTGCGAGAAGGGCTCGCGAATTAAAAATGAACAATAAATTGAACTTCTCACAGCCAATGAAATAAGCCTTATTTATTTGGTTGGCTTTGGGATCGAAAGGATCAGAGTTGCTTCCAATCGTCCTCGCTTCGACGAGAGCACCGTTACGGGTTAATTGCCCTGACGTGCTGGGAACATTGGTGGCTCCAGAGAGGAAAGTAACTCTACCTTAAGACCCAGAGCAAGAGAAGGTTCCGAGCCAGCCGGAGGACGCCATTCCCGGCACGGAAGGAAGGAAGGACGAGCCAGCCGGAGGACCCCATTCCCGGCACGAGCCAGCCGGAGGACGCCATTCCCGGCACGGAAGGAAGGAAGGACGAGCCAGCCGGAGGACCCCATTCCCGGCACGAGCCAGCCGGAGGACGCCATTCTCGGCCAACGAGGAAGAAGGGCCACCCGCCCAAGCCGCTATCCGGAGGACGCCATTCCCGGCCAGCGCAGTGAAGTGAAAGCCGGAGGAAGCCATTCCCGGCCAACGAGGAAGGAAGAAGGGCCACCCGCCCAAGCCGCTATCCGGGGGACGCCATTCCCGGCCAGCGCAGTAAAGTGAAGTGCAGTAAAGTGAAAGCCGGAGGAAGCCATTCCCGGCCAACGAGGAAGGAAGAAGGGCCACCCGCCCAAGCCGCTATCCGGAGGACGCCATTCCCGGCCAGCGCAGTGAAGTGAAGTGCAGTGAAGTGAAAGCCGGAGGAAGCCATTCCCGGCCAACGAGGAAGGAAGAAGGGCCACCCGTCCAAGCCGCTATCCGGAGGACGCCATTCCCGGCCAGCGCAGTGAAGTGAAGTGCAGTGAAGTGAAAGCCGGAGGAAGCCATTCCCGGCCAACGAGGAAGAAGGGCCACCCGCCCAAGCCGCTATCCGGAGGACGCCATTCCCGGTTAATGCAGTGAAGTGAAAGCCGGAGGAAGCCATTCCCGGCCAACGAGGAAGGAAGAAGGGCCACCCGCCCGAGCAGCAACCGGAGGACGCCATTCCCGGTCAAGTGAGAAGTGCAACAGCAGCAGGAGAGCAGCAGCAGCAGAGCAGCAGTAGCAGAGCAGCGGTAGCAGAGCAGCGGTAGCAGAGCAGCGGTAGCAGAGCAGCGGTAGCAGAGCAGCGGTAGCAGAGCAGCGGTAGCAGAGCAGCGGCAGCGTAACGTCAACATTGTTGCAAGCCTAGTAACACCAGCGAAGCGTAATACTGCGAAATCGTGAGTAAAATGGCCAATTCTAAGGAGAAAATTGTACTTTTTGAGGGAGGAGAAGAAAATGAGTTAGGGCATTTAAGGGAGGAGATAGTCAAAATGAAGGAAGATCGCGCGGAAATGCTGCGAGTTATAGAAATGCAGGTCGAAATGCAAAAGCGACTCGAAACCAAGATAAGCGACTTGGAGGAAACGAACCCCAATATTGCTAGACTAGCTGCGCAAATGCTAGAGCTACAAACAGAATTAAAAAAGCAGAAAAGAGATAAACCACAAAAACGCGAGACGCTAGAAGGGAATGTTGCATCGACAAGCGCATCGGCAAACAACTCTAGCTCGGTTTCCGAAGTGCTTATCAGGTGAATGGTTGACGCATTGAAGGAACGCGCAACAAAGGACTCTTTGATGGAGCTTCCGATTTTCGACGGGGATTTTAAAAAATGGACGCATTTTAAATCCATTTATGATAAAACTTCTTCGGAAGAAAAAAATTTCCGATTTGGAAAATCTAACTCGCCTACAAAGATCATTAAAGGGGGAAGACGCTACGTGCGTAGGCGGATTAATGCTCGATGCGCAGAACGTCGATTTAATTATAAAGCGTCTAGAGCAAGAATTTGGAGCGCCAGATTTGATTTACAACGCGCTGTTGAAGGAATTAATGAACGTAGAGAATCCTACAATGCAAAGGCCGAAGTCAATCACAGCTTTCATGCACGCCTTAAACAACCTTGTGGTGAACATGGTAACGCTAGATCAAGAAGAATACCTCAACGACCAACGCCTCTTGAAAGACTTAGCACAAAGACTTCCACCTAATATAAATGAAAGGTGGTACATGCACCTCCTAGATGATAATAGAAAAACTGGGAAAAATAAGAAGAAAAACATTGAAAGATTTTGCCACAAGGTTGAAGCCTACGGAAGAGTTAGCAATAATGCTAACAGCCGAAACCACTAATAAACAAGACAATTCTCAAAGGCTCCCACATAATATTCAATCTGTCAATCGCGATACTCGACCGCAGCAACGAAACAACTCTTATAACAATCCACCTCCTAGATCTCGATTTAGATGCCTCATTTGTGGCTATGATCACAGAGCCACTGATTGCCAAGAATTTAAAAATATGCCAATAGAATGAAGATGGGAAACCGTGAGACGTATGCGCATCTGTGTTAACTGTTGCAATCAAACTAACCACGATGCACATAGTTGTTATTTGCCTCCGCAATGCAGGCAATATGGTTGTCGGGGAAGACACCACACCTTGCTCCATCGCATTTCAATCCAGAATCCAACTACACCGGTACGCACGGAAAATTTAAACATTCACAAGGAACCGAATTACCTGAAATATACTTTCAAATTATATCTGTGACCATTCGCCACGGGGATAATGAACTTGAGACCTTTGCCTTTATGGACTCAGGGTCTTCCGCAAGCTTGATTTTACGCGATCTCAAAGAAGAACTGCAAGTGGAGGGATCATCTCGGCCATTTTCTTTGGCTTGGAGAAACGGATCCATTCAGGAGGAACCAGGCAGCCAAACTGTGTCCATTTTGATTAAGGACCAGTCTGAAAAATTTATTAACCTTGATGGCCTGAGAACAGTAGAGTCAATGGAGCTACCAAAACAAACCGTTGATGGAGCAGCGCTTAAAAGAAAATATCGGCATTTAAAGGGAATTGATTTAGCAAGCTATCGCGATGGACTACCCAAAATAATTATCGGATTACCACATGCTCACCTCATGTGTGCATTACGCACCAAATTAGGACGTGCGGGAGGACCAATAGCTATGCAGACCCACCTGGGGTGGGTATTACTAGGAGCAAGTAGTTCAAAATCAAAACAGGAAAGATTGTTTTCTCTCATGGAGAATGGCAAAGAAGAAAAAACAATGGCGGATCTAATGAAAGGGTATTTTTCTACCGAAGAGTTCGGTGTTAAGCTCGTCACCAACTTGCCTCAATCAAAAGAAGAAGAGAGAGCAAAAATACTAATGAAGGAAACATTAAATAAAACGAAGAACGGGTATGAAATATGTCTACTATGGAAGAGAGATGAGATCAGACTTCCGGAAAGCTTCGCTCAAGCACTAAGAAGACTGCAATGTTTAGAAAGGAAAATGGAAAGAGACGCGATACTAAAGAAATGGTATCACGAAGAGATAGCTGCATATTGTCAAAAGGGATACGCTCAAGCGATCGAAGGGAACAATCTATTGAAAGATGAACATAACCCCAAACTAAATTACATACCGCACTTTGCTATAATAAATTACAACAAGCCCAAACCTAAACCGAGACTTGTATTTGATGCTGCAGCAAAAATAATGGCATATCACTTAATTCACAATTGCTGTCCGGACCTGATGCAGTTGCATCTCTTTTCGGCATACTGATCCGCTTTAGAGAGGGACGCGTGGGCATTTCAGGTGACATCAAGGAAATGTTTCACCAAGTGGGCATAAGGCAGGAGGACCAGTGTGCTCAAAGATTTCTTTATCGTAGCAACCCAAATGATAAACCACAAATTTTCGAAATGAAGGTAATGACCTTCGGGGCAACATGCTCCCCCGCATGCGCCCAGTTCGTTAAGAACTAAAATGCAGCACTTTTCAAACGAGGTATCCGGAAGCAGCGATTGCAATTGTCCGCAACCATTATGTAGATGATTATCTAGACAGTTTCGATTCCGATGAATTGGCGATCAAGAGAACAAAGGAAGTGATAAAGATACACGATGAAGCGAAATTCTATATCAGAAATTTTTTATCGAACTCAGTTAAAGTATTAGAAAGTCTACCTAAAGAGAGAGTGAGTGACTCCAACCTGATGAAAATATGTGAATCAGACAACACATACGATAAAATCCTCGGTCAGTGGTGGGATAGAGAAAGGTACTCACTTAAGTATATAATAAAAGGCTTAATAGAAACAGGAGGGAATGCCACTAAAAGAATATTACTATCAAACACAATGAAATTTACGACCCCTTGGGATTAATTGCTAATTACGTGGTGGAATCAAAAATATTAATGCAAGACATCTGGAGGCACAGATTGGATTGAGATGATAAGTTGCCGGCGGAGCTGCAAAGGAGATGGCAGGAATGGGTGGTAAGGATGAAGGAAGTGGAGACAATTAACATTCCCAGATGCTACTCATCGGCATCAGAGGTGCTAAGGCGTGAGCTTCACGTATTTGTAGACGCATCTGAAAAGGCGTTTGCAGCAGTGGCGTATTTACGCACCACGCACAAAAAGGGGGTTGATATTAGTCTCGTAGCTGCTAAATCCCGCGTTGCACCCACAAACCTCTGTCGATCCCACGCCTGGAGCTGCAAGCAGCAGTTCTAGGGGCCAGACTAGCAGAAACTGTTTCAAAGGAAATGAGGATGGAATTAGATGAAGCACTTTTTTGGACTGATTCGAAGACAGTGCTAGCGTGGATCACCTCGGAACCAAGAAAATATAAACAATTCGTAGCTCTAAGGATGGGGGAAATTTTGAATCGAAGCTGCTCGAATCAATGGCATTGGATAGGTACAAAGGAAAACCCAGCAGACGAAGCCTAAGGTCACTAACGGACCATCAATATGGTTTAAAGGGCCTGCATTCCTAAAAAACAATTATAAACACTCAACAGAAAAGATAGAAGTGGTAACTATGGAGGAAATGCGACACAGTTGCACAGCTAAAACGGTCAACAAATTAGATTGGAGTGTTATTAACGTAGATTGGTCGTCAAGGTGGCTCAAGCTACGAAAATCTCTTGCTGTTTGTCTAAAATATTTCAATTGTTTAAAAGCTAAGGCAAAACTCGAGCCATGGTCTCCCATTATAACAAAGGAGGAATTGGACTTGGCAGAAAAAATATTACTCAAAAAGGCCCAATGGGAAGGGTTCAATGAAGAGATGGTACTGCTGTCTGCAGGACATCCCATTCCCAATAAGAGCCCATTAAGAATCCTTTGTCCTACTATAGACAAAGAAAAAGTAATGAGGGCTGAGAGTCGTCTGACAAGAGTACAATTCTTAGGCAAAGAAACCAAGAGACCAATAATACTTCCGAAAAATAACTACATAACTACACTTATTCTTCGTTACTACCATGAAAAATATTGGCATAAAAAACCGGAAACAGTCATAGCAGCAATTCGTCAGCGTTTTTGGGTTATTGATTTAAGAGCAGCGCTGAAAAAGGTGGTAACAAATTGCCAACGGTGTAGAAACGACCGTGCTAAACCCCAAGCGCCCTTGATGGCAGCCTTACCAGCTTGTAGAACAGCACCATTTATTAAACCTTTCACACACACGGGTGCAGATTATTTTGGGCCACTAACGGTATCGATAGGACGGCGAACTGAAAAACGTTGGTGTGCACTATTTACATGCCTTACTACTAGAGCCGTGCACTTGGATCTTGCAAATGATCTTAGCACAAGTTCGTTTCATATATGCCTGCGCTCAATGCAACATAGACGGGGAAAGGTGGGCTACTTGTATTGCGATAACGGAACGAATTTTGTGGGAGCATGCCGTGAAATGGGAATTTTGCAAGAAAAATGCGCTACGGAGGGAATAGAATTTCATTTCAATCCACCCGCGTCACCACATTTTGGTGGAGCATGGGAACGCATGGTACAAGAAGTGAAGAGTCTGCTTTCGATTAGTCATGAGCCATACCCTGAGCATATTTTAAGAAGTGCTCTGATAGAGATCGAATTTCTGATAAATAATAGACCTCTAACCCACATCCCCCTCGATCACGAGGATGACGAACCCCTCACTCCGAGCCATTTTTTAATTGGGTGTTCTGGAGAAGCGGAACCAACTAAGGGTAACATAACGGATACCGATGCACTAAAGAGAGGGTGGAAGAAATCGCAATATATCGCTCAACAATATTGGTCTAGGTGGATAAAGGAATTTCTACCTCGACTAGTCAAGAGAGAAAAATGGTTGAGTCCGGTGAAGCCACTACGCGTAAACGATATATTGCCACCCCCTACTAGTTTGACTCCTCTGGTCTAACGATGTGCCACTCTCAGGAGGCTAGGATGAGAGAGAGAGGCTTAACGTGGCAGAATGGCATGTTGGAAGGAGAGGGCAAGCTAGGAATGAGCGAACGGCTAGGATCGGTTCAACGGCGCGCCGCTCTCGAATTGCTCTTTTCGGAAGAGCAATGCCCGAGGTGCGCGCGTAAGCGTATCCTATCTTGCTTACGGAAGTAAGCGACAATAGAGAGCATACACAGAAAACTTTTTTTACTGAACTAAAGTAAAATTTTACTGAAATTTTTTTAACTGAAGTTTCAGTAATCCTTTCAGTAAAAAGAATGTTTACTGAATCATTCATTAATGTCCGGTGCTCACCAAAATGACAGCTCGTTTACTGAAACCGCAGTAAAGCCATTCTTATATTACTGATTTTTCAGTAGTTGGTTGCGATTAAAAAATGACGAAATATTTCTTTTAAATTGAGTTTTTATTTATGCTGAGAGATTGCCAGTTCCTCAATTCATGTTCATACATGTTTTGTGTTGTTTTATACATTTTTATACTGTATTTTGCCGCCGCCGAAGTGTAGCTG
Organism: Anopheles merus; assembly: GCF_017562075.2. Taxonomy (NCBI): domain Eukaryota; kingdom Metazoa; phylum Arthropoda; class Insecta; order Diptera; family Culicidae; genus Anopheles; species Anopheles merus. The sequence goes on from NC_054081.1 coordinate 20,350,278, forward strand.
TAGTAAGCGCTCACAGACACCACGAAATTTCAGCAAGTACAGTGGGTTGTAGCAAACATTTTACACACCAACACGGCTGCCAATTATTTTAAATTAATCCCGTAAGCCGAAATATCACCTGAAATTTCACCAGGGTGCCTGTAAGCGCCTACAAAATTAACTTTTTGCACATCACGAGCTAGTAGGTACCGCATTGTTTTGTTTTGATGTTCTGACTGACAGGTCGATTTGACAGAAAGAATTGCTGCATTTTCAGTAATTTGTTTTACTCATATCCAGTGAAACGACTAATTTGACACTTATTTTACTGATTTTCAGTAAAATGCGTATCACTGAAATGAATTCAGTAAATTATTTTGCTGAAAGTCAGTAAAAACATGACATTCATGCTGAAAATCAGTAAAATATTCTATTACTGAACCGTTTCAGAAAAAACTTTACTGAAGTAGGATGAGAAAATTTGCTGTGTAGGAAGTAATAAGGGATAAGCGTAGGAGCGTTAAGATTGATTTGGATTAATTAATAGTAAGAAATGAATCGAATTATGTGAAATTAGGAAATTGAAGTTGGGTCATACAATTATTTAAGGATAAGTAAGGTAGAATTTTAGGTTTAATTAATTAATTAGGAAACTAAGTTAGTTTAGGAAGTAAATAAAAATGTTAGGCCGGCCTTCTCACGTAATTGTAAATTACGCATCGCTACAATAGCACGCGTTGCGAGAAGGGCTCGCGAATTAAAAATGGACAATAAATTGAACTTCTCACAGCCAATGAAATAAGCCTTATTTATTTGGTTGGCTTTGGGATCGAAAGGATCAGAGTTGCTTCCAATCGTCCTCGCTTCGACGAGAGCACCGTTACGGGTTAATTGCCCTGACGTGCTGGGAACAGACGGTAAGATATCGTTTCGGGTTTCAACCGATCGCGTCCGATTCGGCAAGGAAAGGATAAAAAGGGGCGACAGGACACGGAGAAGGGCTCTAAACCAAAAGCGGGAATCGAAGACTCATTTTTTGGCAAACGTAGAAAAATAAATCGTGTCGGCAAAGAATTTACACCGCGTTTGTTTTCATTTCGCAACAATATATATATATATATAAGCAACAATATATATATATATATATATATATATATATATATATATATATATAATATATATATATATATATATATATTATATATATATATATATATATTGAAGGATTCTCCACCCTGGCAGACGAAGGCGTGAGACCGTGAGCGGTTTCGGACACTCCTGAGGCAGGACAAGACCGCAAAGCGGTTGTAGCGCCGGATAATAATAAAATAATATATATATATATATATATATATATATATATATATATATATATATATATATATATATATATATATATATATATATATATATATATATATATATATAATATAATATATATATATATAATATATATATATATATATTATTTTATTATTATCCGGCGCTACAACCGCTTTGCGGTCTTGTCCTGCCTCAGGAGTGTCCGAAACCGCTCACGGTCTCACGCCTTCGTCTGCCCGGGTGGAGAATCCTTCAACCAGATCAACCACGTGTTAATATGCCGCCGACGACAGTCGAGTCTGTTAAATGTCAGAACATATCGAGGAGCCAATATCGATTCCGATCACTACTTGGTTGGCTTAGTGATACGTTGTAGAATCGCCCGCCCCCGCGCCAATGGGGGCGGAGAAAACACTCAGTCTCGGCTCAACACGGACTCTCTAAGGGACATTACTGTCCAACAGGTATTCAAAACCGCTTTAGAAGAGTCTCTACTACCAGAAGACAGATACGAAATAACGAGCGAGAGGTGGAACGCTCTAAAAACAAAAATAATAAACTGTGCAAGAAATATACTCCCACCACGTCGTGGCAACACCAAATCTGGCTGGTTCGACGATGAATGCAGACAAGTGACCGAACGTAAGAATGCTGCATACCGAGCAATGCAGCAAAGGCATAGAACGCGGGCATGCGCAGAGGAATATTCACGGCTTGGACGCGAAGAGAAACGAGTTCACCGCTCCAAGAAGCATGCTTTGGAAGAGCAAAACATGCGGGAACTTGAGCAAATCAGAGAGGCGTACGGACCGACACGAAAGGATTACCAAGCAATAGCAGGTCACCGAAGTAACGTTGTACACCGCTGGACACAAAAATAGGGAAAAAAATTAAGTATGTTTTGGTTTTTTGGCTCAATGCATGCGCTAGATGTGTCATCGGCAAGAGTGCGAGGCGTACTGAAGTTGCAATCACCGATTTTTGCCTTATATACTCCCATTTTTGGTGCGCTACTTACCTAAGTTACGAGTGCCGATAGCGAGTCGCGGCAGTATAAAAGGAGAGCCAAATCGTTTTGTACTTCATTCTTCAATCAGAAGAGGCGAAAGAACTCCGCAGGAGCCAAAGCCTCTCTAAACCATACTAACAACAACAACATTCTTCAATCAGTAAGATGCGAAAGAACTCCGTTGGAGCCAAAGCCTCTCAAAACTATTCAAACAAACATTCTTCAGTCAGTGGTCAACGTGTAAGGTTGCTGTTAAAAAATTCCACAAAATCATCATGGGTTGCGGTAAGCACTGCACACCAGAGGAGCGAAAACACATTCAGGGGCTGTGTTATAACTGCTTTCGGATGTTGTTCAAATTTCTGCAAGCCGTAGACTTATTTTAGGCAGCTTGAGGCGAGCGCCAAAATTAAAATCCATTTACCCAGAGACTCGATCCGAAAAGAACGTTCGTATAGCATTCGCTCCTATTTATAATATTTCGGTTTACCGCCATTCCGTTTCCATCTAACCTTATTCTATCGTTTTGGCCGATTATCCTTCGCTAATATTCCGACCGGTCGTCTGCGAAAAACTACGGCTAACATTGACGCGCAGGTTGTTGAAAAGGTCAGGACGGACCCTTTCAAAATTTGCACTCGTATCAAGCAAGAGCTTGGATTGTAAGTTTCATCGAAGACGGTATCTCGCCGTTTACGCGTGGCTGGGTTCTGCGCCCGGAGACCGCGGAAGGTTCGGAAGTTGCAGCCGCACCACCCCAACGGGATAAAAGTAGAAAGCTTGGAGAAAAATAATCGTTTGTCTCCCTCTATCCTCTATACCACGCTCCTAGGAAACATTTTGGACCTAGCTCGAACAAAAACTGGGCTGTCTTACTTTATGTTCTATACCGCACCTGCTTGCGCTCATTCGCGAGCGTTAAAATATACTCTCCCGATGTCATGTTCTCGCGAATTGCCTGCTGCTGTAAGAATGTATGAGTGAATGTGCAGCGTTTTTCTCTGTGCTTCTTCTTCTCCCCCCTCGTTCGTACTCCCTTCTTCCATAGATCCAATGCGCGATTCCTGATTCTACCGCGCAATAACATTTGTAAGGTTCCGCCGCAATGAGATACTGTACGGAAATATATTAAGCATTTCCATTTAGCATCCGTGATCCACACGGAACGCCGATAAACCAAACACCACCGTCGCCCTTTATCAAATTTTCTCGATATTAGCGTGACGGTGTCTCCCCCCACAGTAAATTATATGTAAACCACTCGCAACAACTCCCCTTACCCCCTCTCCTAGAAACTCATATAAACAATATTAGTGAGAGAATGGGGAAAGAGGGAGGAGCATCAGCTTTTTTGCTCTCTCTCAAAAAATAAGTCCAAAATTGTCTGCCTTTGGGTACCAGTTTGGGTACTGAGATCCATAGTACTCAGGTCCATAGTTTTACCCATTCATTGCGTTTTGGTCGTTTGGGGCTTGCTATTCGCAGTATTCGCAGTTCAACCCGTGCAGTGAGAATGTATGTGTTAATGTGTAGCGAAATTTGTCTCTGTATCTCATTCCCCCACCCCCAAAAAACCACATTCAATCTCCGCGCACGCTTACAATTTTGGCGCGCACGCTACATACTACACAATACAAAAGGTCGATTTAACCGCGCACACTGATCAAAGTCGCGATAGTTCAATCGGAAGGCCGACGCTCCAAGTCAGAGATTTGATCTGAAGAAAAAAGTTTTTCTGACCAAATCGACAACACACACGCGACGACACACATCGTCACATCGACCGCCGTCGATTAAGGTGAGTAGTAATGATGTTCTAAAAATAGATCTGTGGGGCGAGTCAGAAGAGGGAGGGGCGTAGAACAAGAACGTAAGCGTGAGAGTGAGTCGTCGCGTGCGTGTGTGTGGTGTACATGCGAGAACTCATTTTTTTGCTCTTTCCTGGAACCCAGATGTTCTACATTCTTCTGATTTTAAGCAACAAAAGTAGAACGGGAAGAAGGCTACTTCATTTCTACTTTCCTTACTACTTTCGAGCGTGTTGACTCGCTTGGGACGTAGAAGCGCGCATTCGGTTTGCCGAAGAACATCTAACTGCATCCATCACTTGGTTAATGAAAATATTTTTTTCGGATGAGTCCAGAATCAATCTGGATGGTTCGGACGGCATAAAATACGTCTGGCGCCTTCCCAATCAGGCGTATCATCCGAAAAACACGATAAAAACCCTTAGTCACGGAGGCGGCCCCGTAATAGAGTAGGGTTGCTTCTCCTGGCACGGCCCGGGTCTTTTGTTCCGTATCATCGGGACACTGAACTCGGAAGGGTACAGAAAAATACTTAGTCGTAAGATGTTGCCATACGCTCGAAAAACATTCGGAGACGAAGAGCATTACATCTTTCAGCATGATAACGACTCAAAGCACACATCGCGAACAGTTAGATGTTATTTGGCAAACCAGGATGTGCAAGTTATACCGTGGCCTGAGTTGAGTCCTGACCTCAACTCGATTGAAAATCTGTGGTCGAATCTTAAGGACAAGCTCAAGAGCCAGCATGCATCCTCAGCGGATGACCTATGGGCACGCTGCGAGGAAATGTGGAAACGCATACCTCCAGAAACCTGCCAGAAGCTCATCCGAGATATGGCTACTCGCTGCCAGGCAGTGAAAGAAAATAATGGTCAACACATTGACCGTTAGAATGTGTTTTCGCTCTGTGGAGCACTGCAACACCACCTCACAACCACCACTTAATCAGCTCTTTTCAGGGCTATCAAAAAATTATGAAAAGAACTATCTCTTTCGGTCAGAATAAAAGATTCTATTTTTATGTCCACAGGTGTACCTAAGAAAACCTGCTGTCGCTAGAAGGATGGAGATCTGGTTAGTAACCAGCCAGAGGTCCTCTCACGGTGGGCTCAGTACTTTGATAAATTACTCAACGACCAGTTTGACAAACAGCTAGAAGCGCCTCTAGCAGATAGTGTCATGCTACTGCTACCTAGCATAGAGGAAACACAAAATGCTATTCGGCGGCTGAAAAATAACAAGGCACCCGGAACCGACGGAATTGCAGCTGAACTGGTCAAGAATGGAGGTGCACGACTAGAAAACGAAATTCATCTAATTGTTACTGAGGTGTGGGTTAGCAAATCGATGCCTTGTGATTGGAATCTCGGCATCATCTACCCCATATACAAGAAGGGAGACATGTTGGACTGCAACAACTACAGGGGTATTACGGTGTTGAATACCGCCTATAAAATATTCTCCCTGATCCTTCAGGATCGCCTTGTCCCGCACGTCGAAGAGATAGTCGGAAACTATCAAAGAGGATTCCGAAACGGAAAATCAACCACTGATCAGATCTTCACCATGCGGCAGATCTTGGAGAAGATGGCTGAATACACAACACATACTAACTCTCCATTGACTTCAAAGCCGCATGTGATAGCATAGCCAGGGTAAAACTGTATAACGCTATGTGCTCTTTTGGAATCCCGGCCAAACTGATAAGGCTAGTTAGAATGACTATGACCAACGTCACATGCCAGGTGAGGGTCGATGGAATACTCTTAGGACCTTTTGCTACCACCAAAGGTCTGCGCCAGGGAGACGGGCTTGCCAGTCTCTTATTCAAACTAGCGCTAGAGAGGGCCATCCGCGATTCGAGGGTGGAGACTACGGGAACCATCTTCTATAAGTCAACCCAGATCCTGGCATACGCTGATGATATAGACATCATTGGTCTGCGGCTCTCCTATGTAGCAGAAGCCTACCAAGGGATCGAGCAGGCGGCAGAGAGAGACTCACATACGCCTCTGAGACATGGAGACTGTCCAAATCTAACGAAACCATCTTAGCCGCGTTCGAGAGGAAGAAGCTCAGAAGGATACTTGGCCCCGTATGTATGGAAGGACAATGGAGGAGCCGCTATAATGACGAGCTATACGAGATGTACGGCGACCTCACTGTCGTGCAGCGTATCAAGCACGCCAGGCTCCGCTGGGCTGGCCATGTTGTACGCATGGAAACGGACGACCCAGCCCGTAAATTCTTTTTAGGCCGTCCACAAGGACAGAGGAGGCGTGGTAGGCCCAAATTGAGGTGACAAGATGGCGTGGATGCGTCCGCCATTAAGGCCGGGATAACGGACTGGCAGACGAAGGCACGAGACCGTGAGTGGTTTCGAACACTCCTGAGGCAGGCCAAAACCGCAAAGCGGTTGTAGCGCCGGATAAGTAAGTAAGTAAGTTTTAACGAAATGAAAGCAAGCAAAGATGATCTGGAATGAAGAAGAACAGAATCGCTATTTTACAAGCGGGTGCAATTAAAATACTGAAACAACTAAGTCAATTGTAACACATTTCAATTGAAACTTATTGTTGGATTCAGGACCAATTACAAGTATAATTGAATTGAATTGGTAACCTTTTCAATGAACAATGGGCCATGCAATGTAAAAATGAAAAACATTATGGAATAAATAGGTTAATAAGTAGGCTAAAAAATAACTACATGTGTAATACCTTAGGTAAGCATATAAAAACTATAACAACGTTGATAACATTCGAAGCAGTAGTTGTAGAAGTAGTAATATATTTCTGAGATGTTGTTCAATGACGATTCGAATTCGGTAAATAGTGGGTTCAATAATTTCATTTTGCCTCGCTAACTGAAACTGTTCTTGGCTTAGCTGACTGTTGTGGGGTTTGCCTTTCGGACATCTCTATATATTAATTATAGAGAAACACTTTCACTAACTTTTATTTTAAATTTTATTTTCGGGCAGCACTACTTTTATTTAAGGGCAGCACTTGGCACTTTATATTTTTAACGTGATCTAACTTAAGCGCGTCTGTACCTTCCGATTGCTGGATGTCCTTTTTATACTAATTTAGTCCTACACGTGATATACTGCGCAATTGCATAAATTTCTTATTATTTCTTACCTAACTTCTAATGCTACAGTATCGGACAATAAGAAAGGACCCTGGTTTTTCATCGCACCGTGCACTTGCTTTACCACGTTACTTGTGGGTGTGTGTGTGTGTGTGTGTGTGTGTGTGTGTGTGTGTGTGTGTGTGTGTGTGTGTGTGTGTGTGTGTGTGTATGTGTGTGTGTATGTGTGTGTGTGTGTGTGTGTGTGTGTGTGTGTGTGTGTGTGTGTGTGTGTGTGTGTGTGTGTGTGTGTGTGTGTGTGTGTGTGTGTGTGTGTGTGTGTGTGTGTGTGTGTGTGTGTGTGTGTGTGTGCGCGCGCGCGCGCGAGTGCGCGGGTTTTTGTCTGAAGAAACGTAGCTGGACATGGTTCCATATTGCGTTAAAAACATTCTGATTATGTGTGTTATCATTTGAAACAGCGTGCGTTCACACTTGGATAAAAGCTAAAGTTTGCATCGATAGCAGCGAATGTTCTTCGGACGAGAACGCAGGTGTGCTGTTTATGAATGTGATTGCGACAGCGGTGCGAAATGGAAACGCGCACAATAGCAATGAACTCGGCATTCCCTCACAGGTGTTTCTCCAGTGCACGACATTGAAAGGCCAGCGTGCATCTCTGCGTTGAAGCTGGTGTGTGCAAAGGAAACTTTGTGCGTGCATTGAGCAAGCGCGCAGTTGTTCTTTTCAATGGGCGTTTTGTTTCATGTGCGCGGCAGTATTCTATTCTCGATTTAAATGGGTAGACGCTCACTCGCTTACTCATAGATAGTTTTTATCCATACACTTTTTTCGCTGCTCTACAACGATGTAATTTATCACGTGTAGAATCAGAACGCAGGCTGAGCACGGGATCAGCCGTGTCCAAGTTTTTAACCAGCGCGTTCTTGACGGTCCAAGCAAGCAATGTTAGTAACAATGGGTCGAGGTAAACATTGTACCGATTATCAGCACCATATGATAAAGCGACTGGCTGCTGCTGGCATTAAGCGCAAAACGATCGAGTTCATAATGGAACGATCGCGCACTTTTGTGGCAAACGCGCTTCGGACAACCGAAACGTGTTTAGACAACCAAATCGCGCTTGGACAACCGAAACGCGCAAGTCAATCAGACGTCCTCAGAAGACCACGGCGAAAGAAGACCGTAAAATTGTTAAATATCAAAAAAACACTGATCGCGAGGACGGTGGTCCTGCTTATTACATCAAAAACCTAACCCAAATCACAAAAAAACTACTAACAAATCTTTCCGAAACGACATACTTGTGAAACAAACACACACACCAATACACATTCAAACATATATACACACACACATGCACACACACACACACACACACACACACACACACACACACACACACCACACACACACACACACACACACCACACACACACACACACACACACACACACACACACACACACACACACACACACATGCACACAAACACACAAACACACACACCACACATAAACCTGTCCCAACGGGTGCATGCTGCGTTGAAAACACTAGGGTCCTATCATTCTGTCCGATACTGTACCTATTTTTAATTGTGCACCATATGTGCAGAAGACTTATGCTTATCTGCCTATAATATGTTTCTATAAATGTATGGGATCTTCTGTATTTTATTAAATAAAAATTATGTTTTATAAATATAATCGTGCGACTTTTCCTATTCATCATTTTTGTATATGTAGTTGTATTGCATCTAATTTTCCCCTACGTCCCTTTGGACTAATGCGCAATTTCATGAATCCTTGTTTAATTATCATAGTATCCGTTGCACTACTAATTCTATATTATGTTATTTATGTGAACATTAATGGTAGGTATGGAAGTATAATATCTATATATATAAAAATCTCGTGTCACGGTGTTTGTTGCGAGCAAACTCCGAAACGGCTGGATCATTTTCAACGAAACTTTGCACACACCTTATGGTGGTATGAGAATAGATTTTAAGACTTAAAAATCGTTCAGATGTTACAATAAATTTAATTTAAAAATGATTTTCTGACTCCCATACAAAGAGCAGGATTGTTGTTGTGTTGTATACGGCACTTTGACACTTGGTGTGAGGAGCCTGGCGGTTTACACTCGAACATCGAATCCTGAGGGGATACGGGCACGATACAAATATCCCGAGTAAAAAAGTAATAATGGAATATTTTAGTTTTTTCGGAATAACTCAGTTTGTCGGCTCAGCTAGTTTGTTTATAAATTAAGCCTAAATTATGAAATCCTTCAATAAAATCATAACACTTTCATAGTGTTCGTGTCAACTTAGTATTCTATGAGTGAACTCGTATCCTTCTGAATTTCCCCTATCGATTCCTTTCCTTTTCTAGTTCATGGTTTCGGTCTAAGCTACAATTATTTCTTGTATACAATATTCTTTAATCTCTTAAGTTCATGCTAAACGTGTTCATGAGGGTACAGCAATTATCCGCAGTACGCGATACTCGATATACGCGAATTCGTAGTACGCGATTCCTCTAAATTTGACAGCTCCATGTGTTTTTTGCAAATATTTTAATTCTTTGAAATATTTTATGCTATTGTTGAATTTCCTAGATGTTCTTTAAGCATTTTGCATTAAATTTGTGCAAAAGATACCTGTTTTACAACAAAAAACATTAATGCAAAACTTTGTGCGATATTTTTCAACCCTCGAAGCGGTAGTGTAAACTATTTTTATATAGGAATCCGCAATACGCGAAAACTCGAGATACGCTATTATGCTCGGTCCCGTACGATAGCGTACATCGGATAATGACTGTATTGCTATCATGAATAATCAGGGGTGTCGAATCGTATATTACACTGTAACATTATATTTATCCATCATGGTGTTTTAGATTTGAGTGGGAAAACTGTTTTCATCAAAAACCTACTTCACATTCAAAAGAAAAAAAAGTTACTTAACTTACTTAGAGTCTAATTCTTAACGCTATGCATTTCCTTTACAGTTCAATTTTAAGTTCTTATACTTGATTTAACGTTTTCAATGCAATGGGATTATTGGGATTGTGGGATTGTGGATTTTAGGTGGTATTGTAGGATTAGACAAGATTTCTAATTTTTTATAATTGTGCCCGTCTAAGTTACTGTTTATGAATCTTGTAAAGAATTTTTGAACTATTTTTGCCGTGAATTTTTCGATCGAGGGAATCTGGCAAATTGAATGAAGGGTTCTTGTTCTGAACCATGGAGGTATTGTTTTCAGAAACTTATTTTGTGTTCTTTGTAGTTTCATTTTATGTGTTTTAGCACAACTGTTCCAGACAGGCGAAGCATATGTGATGATAGATCTTATTATGGTATATGATAATATTTTATTGCCTTTATTCAACTTAGATTTTCTATTATGTAAACTATATAAGATACGAAATACTTTTTCACATTTAATGACAGTATTTCGATATGTGATTTGAACGTTTATCTCTTGTCAAAAATCAGGCCAAGATATCTTACGGCTAATTTCCACGGTATATCTGTATTTGAAATTTTGAGCTGTCTTCTAGGATTGTTTCTAGTACTTGTAAAACGCGTGAAAAACATAGCTTCGGACTTGTCAACGTTAATCTTTAGTTTCCATTTTAGGCAATACTTGGACTATTCCGGAGGCAGTAATAGCAACATCATCAGCAAATAGTTATTGAACACAATTCTTAATTTTTGGGAAATCAGATATGTATATATTGAACAATAGTGGTAAAAGAATGCTTCCTGGTGGCACGCCCGCTCGTGGTGTATAAGCTTCAGAATGTTTGGAATTTATTGTCATTTTATTTTTCCAAACAGTAATAAAACTTCGTGCAATATGAATCAAATAGTTTGGGAATTTGAGTTTGATCAGTTTTGCAAGTAATCCATTGTGCCATATAGTGTCAAAAGCTTTTTCTGTATCTAGCAATACGATCCCGGTAGATTTTTTAAGAGCTCTATTAAATGTTATATGTGATTTTTTGTCTTTTCAGTTGATGAGCAATTGATAAATTTGGTTGAAATCCAAATTGTGCTTTAGGAATGATATTTGAGTTTTTTACATAAGTTCTTAATTTGTTAACGATAAGTTTTTCAAATAATTTTCCCAGACAACTTAGTAAACTCATCGGTCTATAATTTGATGCCAATCTGAGATCTTTTCCAGCTTTAGGAATGGGAACAACTTTTGCTATTTTCCAACACGATGGAGAATAACCTAGCTTTAGGGAACTATTCATTATAAGGTTTAAGTATATTATATCATTTCTTGGAAGGTTTTTTATTAATGTATTATTAATTTTGTCTAGTCCAGCTGATTTTTTGTTTTTGATTTGTTTTGTTGTTTTAATAATATCTGAAGGTTTGATGAAATTCGCAGGGGTGAAATTAGCATCAGGATTACTATGAAAAAAGTTATTAACGATCATATTAACTTTATTTTCTACAGGGCTCGTATATTGGCTAGTAATATAGTGTGCATTTTCAAAATGCTTCTTGATGGTTTCACATTTTTCTGTGGGTGTTAATAATATTTTTTCATGGTTTCTGAGAGGCTGGATTGTTGATGGTTCGTTTTTTAAGGATCTTACTAATTTCCATAATTTACTGTTATTCGTATTGTCATTATTATTGATCGCGATCAGATTGTTAGACCAAGCCGAATTACGAACAGTATTTAGTTGTTTTCGATGGTTGTTTTAAGGAATAGATATGTAGATTTAAAAGTGCTATTGTTTCTGTGCCTTTGCCATTTTTTCCTATATTTGTTACAGATTTTAATAAGATTCAAAATATCGTCTGGTATTAAGATGTTAAATTTACCGGGGGTTGCTTGTGGAACTGCAATATTTTGTGCCGAAATTATTTCCGTGCTGAGATTTGTATTTGTAAGTACTATATCGATTGTTGAAGGGCAGCGATTGGGGTTGGATGGAAAATAAGTAGGAGAATCAGGATGATACAAGGAAAATTGTTCTATTTGCATTTTATCAAATAGGCATTTACATGCTTGATTGGCAGAGGCACAATTCCACAATCTGTGTCATGCGTTATGGTCTCCACAAATAAAGTAAGTATTGTTTCGGTTCGATAACTTTTTTATGTCTTTTTTGAATTTTAACGTCTTAATTGAATGCAGGCAATAATTTGTGCTTTATATTATTATTTACAAGTAATAGAACTCCACCTTTTGATCCTTCTAGTCTATATAACCTATGTGTGTGGTAATTTGGCAAGCTAAAGCGCTGTCTGGGTTTTAAGAATGTTTCTGTTATTGCCATAATATCTATTTCATTTGAGTTGAGAAAATTAATTAGGTCTAGTTTTTTCTTTGAAATGCTATTTGCATTCCAGTAGGAAACTGTCACATTTGCTATATTGTCCATTTTACAGGAAGCAAAACATTTGAACGATTTTAAAAACGACCATAATTTGATCTTCTTTGGATGAACAGCTTCGAATGCTAGCGAATGTTTCTGTTATTATTATTGCCAGTTCATCTGAACTGAACAGATTATTTGTGTTTGTATTTGTGACATTTGCGTACGATGTAGACGAGGGCATACGGGTGTTAGAACGAGAACTATCAGGTCTAAGGGCTTGCGCTTGTGATAAGGATGGGGGCGGTAGGACGGGGAAACTATTGCTTGAAAACGTTACCTGTCTTTGGCTGTGTTGCGTTTTTTGACTTTCGCCTTTTGCTGCCTGAAACTGTTTACGAATTGGACAACCGGTGTAATTGGCCGCGTGGTTTGCTCCCCAATTTGCACTTTTTAACTTGTGCGCTGGTAATATTCCATTGCTGCATGTTTTAGCCAACGGGCAAGTTTAAGACGTGTGGTTATCGCCACTGTTGTATAAAACGACGAGGTCGCCGAAAAGTGACAAATGGTTGTTTACAATTTGTGTTTATTGTTAAGCCGTTGACAGCCGAACCGAAACGTCGCCGATTTGCTGTTACCAGAGGGAGCAGAAAAAACATCGCCGCGCGAATCGAAAAACGGTCATCGCGCGAGCGCCATGAGGTCAAGTCAGAAAGCATAGGATAGCGTACGTGAAATTTTTTAACCGATCCGCCGCGAAAATTTACTTTGCTACGTTGTAAGAATTGAGCAATAAAGTAGTGCAGTAAACGACGAGTTAAAAGATCACGTTTTAAGTTTCAGTTGAAGAAAGAACTTTGCTTCTAGAACATTTAAAAAATTTCACTTCTTAATTTGTGAAAGCCCGTGTGAAGCTTAGTTGAGTGAACATGAACCGCAAGAACGCTGAGTCCAACCCCGCCGCGAATTCGACAGTGCGACAACTTTCCCCGGTGCACGATTTAGAGGAAGACACTGTTTCGATACAGGATTTGGTCCAGCAAGCTCGCAATCGCTGAACGCGCAATGTGGAGGCACGGTCTCCCCAGTCAACCAGGAAACCGCCGAAGATGTGCTCCTTCCTTCGGCCGTGCCCGTACCGCGAAGATTAACGCAAGGTACACCTGACCGCGGCGACACGGACCGTGAACCTGCGAGCGCACCGTCTCGATCAAGCATTGCTTTCCCGGATTTTCTGCGTTACAACGCGCGAACTAGCACTTTTGCGACTCGGCTCAGAGACGCAGACCAGAACGCTGGGCCCAGCCAGCCTCCAGCCACGCAGCCTGATCGAGATCGTGACCTACAGCGAGCTTTAGAAGACCTGGAGATCAAGCAGCTTAGGGAACGGAACGAGTTGATGCAATCTTTCCAGGCAACCGGTCATCAGGGAACAACGCATCAGCAAACAAGCGCAACTGGTCATCAGGGAACGTCTTCTCAGCAATCACGTGTGAGTATCGTTCCGGAAAGATTTCAGGCGAATGTTTTCTCAGCCTTTGATCCTTCGCAGATGCAATACACGGTTAGACATGGTGGAGTACGGCTACGGGACTTGCCGACGTTTGCCGGCAACCCCGAAGAGTGGCCGATGTTTCTTTCCTCCTTCGAATATACCACGGAGGAGTACGTCTACAACGATGTGGACAACCTAGACCGACTTCAAAAGGCTCTGAAGGGAAAGGCGTTAGAGTCAGTACGTTGCCTCTTGATGCATCCATCCAATGTACCAAACGTTATCAGCACATTAAAAATGCTCTACGGTCGTCCTGAGATTATTGTTCACTCGCTAGTAAATAAGGTGCGCGCCATGCCCGCGCCTAAACAGGATCGTCTCGATACGCTGATAGACTTTGAGATCGCAGTCCAGAATCTTTGTGCGACAATCACAGTCACAGGTCTCGACGAATACATGTTTAACGTGGCTTTTTTATACGAGCTGACGGAGCGCTTGCCTTCGTCGCTAAAGCTCAATTGGGGATGTCATCAAATGAACTTGGGACGTGTAACGTTGTCGAGCTTCAATGATTGGCTGAATCATTTGGTCCAAGCAGGCAGTTCGGTGACTGTTTCTTCGGTACACGTTCCAAAAAGTCCGTATAATACAAGAACTGCATCGAATGCCACAGCGAACAGGCAACATCGACATGTGAATGCACATCTCACTGCCGCTCCAGCGCGACACACTGCATCGAGTTCTAGCAGAGCCACACCACGTTGCCTAGTATGCCAACAACAATGCGCCAACGTAGAAAGCTGCTCTGATTTTCTTGCCATGGACATAGACGCCCGTTGGCGAGCAGTGCGAGAGAAACATTTTTGTCGCAAATGTCTTGAACGATACTTTAATCATTGTGAAAGAAGAACGCCGTGTGGCACAAATGGTTGCGTTTTCCTGCACAACAGATTGCTTCATGATGGTCGGAGAACCACAGCCGAAGCGCTATCAGTCGCAACCGGCGGACACCATATGAGCAAACACCACCAAACCGCGTTAGCGAAGCCGCCACTCTTCCGTTATGTCCCGGTTACACTTCATGGCAATGGCCGCAAAGTTGATACGTTTGCGTTCTTGGACGACGGCTCGTCCGCCAACATGCTTTGGTAGAAGAACTTGGCCTGCAAGGAACTCCTCATCCGTTGTGCCTCTGGTGGACCGGAAATCAGAAAAGAGATGAGAAGAATTCAGTGAGGGTATCGTTAAGTTTGTCAGGACGTGATGAAATCGGCAAGGTGTATGTCTTACCAAATGTGCACACCGTACAGAGTCTGGCGCTACCGAGACAGTCACTTAGCGCAGAGAAACTTCAAAGCACATTCGAGCATTTGAGAGGCTTAAAGCTTAATTCATACACTGACATCACGCCTAGGATTCTCATTGGTATGAATAACTGCCATCTAGGTAATCCGATGACATACCGTGAGGGAAAGCCACATGAACCTGTTGCCGCCAAGACACGATTGGGCGGGATAGTGTATGGATCGTACCCAACGAATACCGGTAATGGCGCGAATGGCTTCCTAAACCATCATAGCCCACAAGTTTGCCCGTGTGTAGATAGCACCGACGATAGAATCGATATTGAGCTTAAGAAATATTTTGCGATCGATTCGATGGGCATTACCAAATCGCCTCATCCAGTTGGCTCTAAAGATGATGAAAAGGCGTTGGAGATCCTTGCAACCACGACTCATTTAAAAGGAAATCGTTACGAATCAGGTTTACTGTAGAAGTATAGCAATGTTCAGCTACCACCAAGTAAACTCATGGCCATAAGACGTTTCGAATGCCTGCAAAGAAAAATGCAAAAAGATCCGGTGTTGAGAGCTGCTATCATCGACAAGATGAACGATTACGAAACAAAGGGCTACATCCGGCGCCTCACACCAAACGAAATAGCTGATACACGGAATACAGACTGGTTCTTGCCGACATTTCCTGTAACGAATCCTAACAAGCCAGGAAAATCCGTATAGTGTTCGACGCAGCCGCAAAATCTAACGGAGTCAGTTTAAACACGTTCCTGCTTAAGGGTCCAGATCAGCTGGTAGACCTCCTGACGGTCCTGTATAAGTTCCGAGAGCATGGAATAGGCGTAGTAGGAGACATCAAGGAGATGTTCTTTCAAGTGGCTATGCGACCCGAGGATCAGCGCAGCCAAATGATCCTATGGAACGGTGGCGAGACTGATAAGGCCCCAGACGTGTATGTTGCTACCGTTATGACGTTTGGGGCGGCGTGCTCGCCCTGCTGCGCGCATTATGTAAAGAATTTGAACGCTGAAAAGTATAGAGATGAGTGTTCTCGTGCCTTCGAATGCATTGTCAAAGAGCATTACGTCGACGATATGCTCGCCAGTGTCGAAACGGAAGATGAAGCAATTAAGTTGGCGAAGGACGTACGTCACGTGCATGCGAAAGGCGGATTCGAGATTAGAAACTGGCTCTCGTACTCGCATTTGGTGATGAAACAGCTAGATGTACCTGTAAAGATAGAGAAGGATGTTAACGTTGGCACAGATACGAGAACAGAAAAAGTATTGAGAATGTGGTGGGACACGCGAGCCGACACATTCATGTATAAAGTCTCACCTAGAAACGACGAGCAGTTACTGGCAGGAACGAAACTGCCGACTAATCGCGAAGTGCTGCGTATCCTTATGAGGATTTACAATCCTTTGGGTCTATTGGGGAACGTGTTGATGTTCCTGAAAGTATTGCTGCAAGAAATATGGCACGCTGGTGTCGGATGGGATGAGCAGATTGGCGGCCGTTTAGTAGAACAGTGGGAAAGGTGGACCAGCATTTTACCTGCCGTCTGCCAGATCAAAATTCCAACGTGCTACCGCCAGCGTACGTCGGCCCTCCCTGGTAACGTACAGCTTCACATATTCTGCGATGCAAGTGAAAACGGGTTGGCAGCGGTTGCTTATTTCCGGTTTGAAGAAGAAGAAACAATAGAATGCGCTCTAATAGGTTCAAAAACTCGAGTAGCACCGTTACGGTTTCTATCGATTCCCCGTTTAGAATTGCAGGCAGGAGTGATTGGCGCACGGCTCGCACTTACGATAACACCGAATGACTTACTCTTGAGCAGCTCTAACGGCATCAAGCCTGCACCGTTCGATGATACAGCGACGGCCGTAAAGTCAACATGGAAAGCGTCGCAGTGTAACGCCAACTTGTTTTGGAAAAAATGGTTAGCCGAGTACCTTCCGACCCTGACCCGCAGAACAAAGTGGTACCTTCCATCTCGTCCGATCGAGGAAGGTGATGTAGTGTTGATTGCTGATAACAACCTACCGAGGAATTGTTGGCCGAAAGGAAGGGTGATAGAAGTGGTTAAAGCCAACGACGGCCAAGTAAGGCGAGCCACCGTGCAGACAGCAAGCGGAATCATCGAAAGACCTGCAACGAAGATAGCCGTGTTGGACGTTCGTAGACCTAACAAATGAAGAACGATACGGTCAACCCACCAAACCCAGAACGTATTTGTGGTGATGCGGCACCAGCGTAACGGTTGAACGATGAACGGAAGTAGATCGCCGACTTTAGTATGGTAAGTTGCGTATACCAGCAACGTACCGGGCGGGAGAATGTTGTATAAAACGACGAGGTCGGCGAAAAGTGACAAATTGTTGTTTACAATTTGTGTTTATTGATAAGCCGTTGACAGCCGAACCGAAACGTCGCCGATTTGCCGTTACCAGAGGGAGCAGAAAAAACATCGCCGCGCGAATCGAAAAACGGCCATCGCGCGAGCGCCATGAGGTCAAGTCAGAAAGCATAGGAAAGCGTACGTGAAATTTTTTAACCGATCCGCCGCGAAAATTTACTTTGCTACGTTGTAAGAATTGAGCAATAAAGTAGTGCAGTAAACGACGAATTAAAAGATCACGTTTTAAGTTTCAGTTGAAGAAATAACTTTGCTTCTTGAACAGCCACTCTCGATACATGTAGGGGGCGGGTAGTAATTGTCTCCTCCGTGTCCAAAACTCTGACAATTTTTGCATTGCATTATTCCACCTTTGTTGTTGTAATATTTCCATACTACTCGCTGATGCTCCAGCGCCGTTATTGTACGTAGTACTTTTAGATTGACCGTGCCTTTAGAAAAATGCAGAAGGTAACCAGCTTGCTCATCATACCGTTTGTTTTTCATTGCTAGTTTTTTAATCGCAATTGGGATTAAATTCTTCTCTTTTAACACTTGATGACACCCGAGGCAATTATTTTTCTGTGTATGTCGGAGATATTTGTACTTGCCACTGTTATCGGTGGTGGTGGTCAAACTGTCTGAGCAGCTCTCGTGTGCGTAATGGGATTAACGTCTATTTCACTATCTGCAATTAATTTTAGAATCCCAAAAGGATTTGTATCTGAGTTTTTAAACGCCTTTGAAGGAAAACTTTCTTTCGGCTTGAGAAAGGTGTTAAGAGGTACTGAGGCAAGCCTCTTATTTTTAGATCCTTTAGGCCGGCCCATGACGAGAAACCGGGGGAAGCCTTTTTTATTGTTAGTCACTTTGTGGGTGTGTTTGTCGGTTCTCTGTAGATACTGCTAACACGTCTGTTCGCTATCAAGTGTGAATGCGGACTGATAACGTTCTTAACTATGCCAGCAATACACTCCGAATAAATAAGTTAACAATTGATTAATGAATAAATAAATAAACAAATAAATAAACTACTACTAATAAATACATTTCAATTTAACTATTAACAACTTGAACAATTATATAAACTATAAATATTTTTAAAATGCCTTATAACATTGAAATAATCAAATCAATAATATATAAATAAATATAAATGTCACAATAAATTAATAATCAGCATCTGAAGAAATAACCGATTAAGTTATTTTTTTCATTTTTTTATGCTTTTGAATGCGGATTAGGGTATTTCCGCTTGCGTCTCAATTGAATTTCGGAACTCCTTTTCATGTTAAGAAACCGCATTCTAACAATCACTCGTTGTTTTGCAAACGTTTTTATGATTTCCAACGGCAGTTCCGGAATTTTTTTCTGAATGGTCATTGCAATTTTAGCCACAATATCCTTCATTTTAGAAAGATTACCATTCTTATTGATTTTGTTGAAAACCTGTTCCATGTGTAGCATATCTGCTAAACATAACTTATTATAAACCACATTATCAGCTATAGACCCATTGTAACACACTTCGGAAAGCCAAATCACACCATTGCAACACATTCATTATAACACACTCAGCAAATCAGATCATATCATAACAAAGAAACCGGAAGAATTCAGGCCCCACCGTTCATATAAAAACAATTGTGACACACTTCTTGTAAACACCCGAAAGACGCATAATAAGCAAATCAGGCGTTATTGCAGGCAAACTAGGTGAACCGAGAACGCATAGCAAATCATAACCTCAGCGACGAAAACATCCATTCCTTAGCAACAATAGTTGAAACCTTCTTTCGCAATACAGTAAAACCGAAGCATAGGCACACATCGACAAACACCCCACACCACTTCAATTTATAAATTGTTACCAATAACAATAACATTTAATTAGGACAAAAACACATTCCAAAACCAAATGTAAGACGAAACCCAAAACATATCTTGAGTATAAATAAAACCAATTCCGACCGTGGCAAGTCAGATTCGTTCGGACTGCCAAGATAGGACGTTACGCTTCCTAATTCCTTTCCCTTCCAACTTATTTCAAGAGTTTAGTTATGTCCCCCTACCCAAGGTAAGGCTTCTAAACTCCAACGTTTCCAGTAAGGGAAGCCTCCTAAAGGTTTCTATGATCGCTTGGACGATCAAGTGTTAAAAAGTCCGCTCGATCGATGTTTTATTCCACCTCGGCTCATGTCAGTAAAAACTGACCTATCGCGACGTTGATCGATGTACAGTATGTACCGTATGTACGCTCATCACATTATATGGCGACCGTAACTATCTTACGAACTTACTACACATGTTATACCCGAGGGTTACAATGTTTGGGAAGCCAAACAAGCCACTCACTGATGAATGCCTGACAAATGTTGGAGGTTGGCTGTAGCAGTGATCAGAATTAATTTTAAATATTTGACAGCCTATGTTTAAATTTAAATTAGTAAATTTGTAATTATACTTATTAGCAATATGACCCATGATATATTGCAGTCCATCAATTTCTTGCTGTGATTGTATAACAACGCTGCTACCAACAGTACTGATTGAGTCTGAATCACTGCTATTGTCCTCCATTGCCTGGCAAATACTTACTTACTTAACTTATGCGGCGCTAAAACCGCTTTGCGGTCTTGGCCTGCCTCAGTAGTGTCCGAAACCGCTCACGGTCTCGTGCCTTCGTCTGCCAGTCCGTTATCCCGGCCTTAATGGCGGACGCATCCACGCCATCTTGCCACCTCAATTTGGGCCTGCCACGCCTCCTCTGGCCTTGTAGACGGCCTAAAAAGACTTTACGGGCTGGGTCGTCCGTTTCCATGCGTACAACATGGCCAGCCCTCCGGAGCCTGGCGAGCTTGATACGCTGCATGACAGTGAGGTCGCCGTACATCTCGTATAGCTCAGTTAGTTGATAACCTTTAGGTTCTGCAATACATTGCGGTTTGTCATCAGGTGTTGTGATTACTTCCACGTTGATGGTGTTGCGGCGTTTTATGCACAGATATACGACGCCTATTATGACTATTATTGGAATGACGAATGAACTGCCCAATGACCATTGCCAAGCCCACATGATACTATTACTTTCCAGCTTAATATTCTGCATTTCCTTTCGTAGGTCTTTGTGCAGATTGTGTAGATGTTCAAGGCTTAGGTTTGTAACGTTGTTAGAAGCTGCAACATGTACTCCATGGATTGGTAGATAAGTAGGAAAACAAGGCAGTTCTGTTATATTGACTGGAATCAGTTTCCCATTAACGTAAATATTGCATGTATTATATTCGATGAGGAGAGAGCCAGTAAGATTTCTTCTTTCTACTCCGCAGTTTGTATCCAATGTGAATAGTTTTACCGAATTGATAAGTATGTGGGACTGGTCTAAGTTGAATATCTCTTCTTCTGTTGGATTGGTGATTAAGTCACAGCTAGCATTTTTCTGTTGTAACAGCATCGTTATGCATGTGGTGTCATTTTGCCGTAGTTCTTCTGGGTTATACATCCTTTTGTCAAGCGTCGAGACGATGTAGGTTTGGAAAGTGATAGTAAGGAAGTAGGGATGAGGGATATACATTATTTTACCATAATTAATTGTCGGATAAATATGTATCTTGTTGAATACTCTACGTTTAAGTTGCGGGACGCTAATGATGGGTACTGACTCGTCATGATTTACAGCAACTTTTGTGGAGGTATATGATAGACTCTCTATGGTCGTATTCGCGTCAATGTTATTATGCTGTATGTCTGTTATTATTGTATTTGTTTCATTTTTAATAAGTAATCTTGAGTTTGTAATTCCTAGTTTCGCTAGGGTTATGCTATCAATCAGTATGTTCACCTTTTCAGATAGGAATTTTAAGTTCATTAGAATATTTATGAAATATAGTTCCGTTGAAGAACTATAAAAATATCTACTGCGTTTTTAACTTTCTGTAAGCTATCCTCCAAGAGCGATGTTAAATCTCTATTGATTATAACTTGTGCGTTATTATTCTGAATCAGTTCATTAATCGTAGAATTGATCAATCTTAAATCATTTGCGTCTGGACTACCAGCTATAAATTTCCAGACGGTTCCTATTGTATCCCAGTGCTTCTGTCGTCTTGGAATCAAGGTTTTTTAACATTTCCGTAACGTGTTCGAATTGTGCTGTAATTATAGGCGTGAATTGAGTTTCTTCAACGTTCTTAAAAGCCGTAACCAGTGAATTAATTTCGTTTTATATTTTAATACTTTAAAATGGTGCATAAAATAATTAGTTCCTTTAATTATTCTAGCTGTACCTCTGTCGAACGCTACGATGGGTACGTAGTCCATTTTTGTCAGCGTTACGTGCTGACCGATCGCTATGGGGATCCATCTGTAATGTAATGTCAAATATTAATGACTTTCAAATCGTTTTTATGGATTCTCTTTCTATTTTCTGTAGTGACCGTACTTCTATTAATTTTCATTATTTTTATCTTTTTATAAGGATTAGCTTGTTACATTCTACGTTTTTTTTTCATAAATGCCTGCGCTGAATCGGGAGTTTCTATTTCTTTTTTTTTTATTATAGTGATTTAAATGAATTCCTTGCTTGTGTTTCAAATTTTCAGCAACTTTTTCAATTACCGATGAACTGTTTCTTGAAGGAGTAATTATTTCCAGAGGGGTAAATGTAGTACACGAGTGTACCGAATTGTTGTATTTGAACAAGGCAAGTTGTATCAAATCTATAGGGACCATAAGTGGATTCTCGGTTTTACAAATTCTATATAATTCCAATAGTGTAGGGTGAAATCTTTCGACTGTGCCATTCATTTCGCTTCTACCAGTTGCGGTTAAAAAATATTTGATATTGAAGGTGTTTAAAAATTGTGATATTTCACCGGAATTGAAAAACTTTTCTCCGACCATCACTATAATTTCTGGGGGCCTGTATTTTAGTGTAAATTCCTTAAGTGCAGGAAACACATCTACAGTTGCTCTAGAACTGATACGTGCTACTTGAGCAAATTTTGAAAACTTATCGACACATGTAAGAAAATAATGCTTTTCCAGGAACAGTATATCAATATGTACAATTTCAAAAGGTCTTGCTGGTAAAGGAGTGATTTGCAATGGTTGATTTTTCGGTTTCCTGTCATATTTGCATTCGTTACAGATTAGGCAATTTTTTATGAATCCTTTTAACAGACCAGTCATTTTTGGGAAATAATACTTCCGTATGATCTGTTGCTTATTTTCCTCTAATCCTCTGTGGGCTCTATTATGTTCTTTACTAACTATATCAATTTGATGTGAAGGTGATTCAATGTCCTCTAAATTTTTTTGAGTGAATCATATTTTTAACATATTTTGTCGTCCATAATATTTTTTGTACGTTTCTTGAACTTTTCCCATTATTTTTTCTGATGTGTACAATCCGTTCAGTTTTGAGGCATCGAAATGCGTTTTTAAAATATTTAATAAATTTCTTTCAGTCATATCATTTGTATGTATTGTTGTTCTCTTAAAATTCGAAAAGGGGTTCTTAATTTCTACGTTTTGATTACCTTCTTTTATTATGACTTGATGCCGAAAAGCATTCAGAGGTCCTTCAGTAGATGGTATATATAATGAACCACAGTCGGGTGCCGAATGCTGGGTTGCTGTTATGGAGCAACAAATCCTACTTAGGGCGTCGGCCACGACATTTGCTTTTCCTGGCTTGTAGATTATTTCATAATCGTGCTCTTCGAGATAAGATTTCCATCTCTTTAACACTCTGGGCGCTGGCATTTTGCATTAGCTTTCTGCAGAGAAAACAGTACAAGATAAGAGAGCGATGAGAGCGTTTCATTGGCTTACGATCGTTCACTCTCTTTCCGATCCTCACATACGATGCCACTTCTGCAATATGCGCTCTCTCTTTCTTCCCGCTGCAATGCGCTCTGCTGAGAGTTGCTGAGAGACCAATCACAGAGAAGAGGAGTGAACAAAGCTGTGATTCCAAAGCGAGCCACACAGCGCCCAGAGTGTTAATTTAGCATTAGTGTTTTTCTGTGAAAGTGTAAAAGTAAGCGGCTGATGATCCGTTACTATCTTAAATTTAGTTCCATACAAATAGTTCCTAAAGGTTTTTAATGACCAAATAATAGCCAACATTTCCTTTTCGGAAGCGGAATATGTTTCTTCGGTTTTTGTTAACGATCGAGAGGCGAAATGTATTGGATTATCTGTACCAAGTTCACCCTGTGACAAAACTGCTCCTATAGCGTAGTTTGAAGCATCAGTTGTTAGCACAAAGCGTTTTCTATAATCAGGATACATCAAAATATCCGACGAAGATAAAATCAATTTCAGTTTTTCAAAGCATTCAACTTGTTCTGTCATCAATGTGATGTTTTTGTTCGACGTAGGATTTCTTTCTCCTCTTAATATACTAGTAAGTGGCTTTGCTATTTTTGAAAAGTCTTTCACAAACTTTCTATAATAATTCATTAGACCTAAAAATGATCGTAGCATTTTTATGGTTGTTGGAACAACGAACCTTTTTATCGCTTCAACTTTCTGAGGGTTGGGTTTAATTCCACTACTCGTTATGATGTGCCCTAAAAATTCGACTTCTTTGTGTAAAAATTCAGACTTATCCAGTTGAACCTTTAAATTAGCTGCGTTTAGTGCTTTAAGAATCGTGTCCAAATTTCTCAAAAGTTCTTCTAAAGATTTGCCAAATACTATTACATCATCCATGTAAATGTAGCACATTTTGCCAATATAATTTCTTAAAACGTCATCTATGGCTCTTTAAAAGATCGCTGGGGCGTTTTTTAACCCGAAAGGCATTCGTGTAAATTCATATTATCCATTATTAATAGAAAATGCTGTTTTTTCTATGTCGGACGGTTTCATCTTGATTTGGTGAAAGCCAGAAGCTAAATCAAGAGTGGAGAAATATTGTTGTCCTCTTAATTGTTCCAGAACATACGCTATCTCAGGCATGGGATACCTTTCGCTTACAGTCATATCATTTAGTTTTCTGTAATCTACGACCACGCGGAATTTCTTTTTTCCTGAAGCGTCGTCCTTTTTTGGTACAATCCAAACTGGGGATGTCCAGGCGGATCTCGACGGTTTAATGATTCCATCTTCCAAAAGCCTTTTTTATTTTAATATTCACCTCTTCTGTATAAGCGGCCGGATAAGGATACACACGTTGATGTACTGGTATATCATCAGTAGTATTAATGGCACATTCAACATTTGTAGCACATGACAATTTTAAATTAGGTTCGTAAAAGACTGATGAATTATCATGAATTATCATCATGTTTTCATTATTTTTTGTTTAGTGGAAGAATTCTAATGATCCACACGGAAATCAACCATATTATTATTCTCTTTAAAAGGGTGTTTTAAATATGGTATAGTAAATCTTTCTCCATTATCTGTAGTTATTTTCATTGAACAATTTTCAAAAGAAATATCAGCCTTAATTTTTTCTAGAACGTCTGTGCCAATTATTCCTTCAAAGAAAGGATGAAAGTCATGAATAAAAAACTGATAAGCTTCCTTACATTTTGGGGCAAAAAATGCAATACCTATTGCATACTTAGTGTTAAAACTCCCACCAACAGATTTTATATTATAGTTTGAGACTTTGCATGGTTTAGCAATTTTATAACTTGAGGCAAGTTTATTTGAAATAAAATTTATATTCGATCCACTATCGATCAAAAATGGGTAATCTCCCGTTACGGTGGGCAAATTGATATATGGGATGAATCTGTTCACTAATTTGCGTTCCATTCTAATAAATTAAGCTCTGTAGATTGATTGTTTTCCGAAGTTCTATAGGACAAACAATCTTGATTGTCCGTTTGGCAATATGTCTCATCAAGCGGTTTTGGACCCACTACATATTCAAGAGGAGCAGCGGTGTGATATGCTGAAACTTCTTGAATGTCATCAACTCCGTAAGCTTGTCTATTAATTGAAGACGATGCTCGGGGGCGTTTTGCGTTAAAATGTGGTTTGTTATTTGTTTGCAAAGAAGGCGGATGGTACGACTGGTATTGAACTAGACTGTTCAGGCGGATTCATTATTCTGTTTTTTTTATTGGATTTCGAAACGTCTAGCTTTACGAAAAATGATGTAGAAATCGTGTCACCTTCAAATCAAATTTTAGCTAACAGAAATCAAACGTTAAGTTCACTCAATCTAAACTTTTCTCTAATATAACTAACATTCGTTGTTTGCTAGTTTATCACCACGTATTCACAATTTTAAAATTTTAAATTATTTATTTATTTATTCATTTATTTATTTGAATCAAAGTTATCGGGCAGTATGCCTAAATAACTTAATGCTTACAGAGTACAAGTTTAAAGTATGGCCCTAGAACTAACTTGAATATGCTGACGCAGCTGACTAACGGATTGATTGAAATCTGCTGATAACCCTAACCTATTATACACATCAATCATTATGAGCAGTGGATCATTGGCACCAAAACCAGTCGATCTAAAAGGGCTTCTTAGTAGCTCTCTACTTCTAAGACCTCTAGAGGGAGTAGAAAAGCAAATAAAATTTAAAATGTCAGATGCATCAAAATCTCCAATTAATAATTTATGCATACAAGTTATCTGAGCCGTAGTTCTCCTATGCTGTAAAGTCTCTAAGCCAAATAGTAAACACCGATCATTATACGAAGGACATGGAATTTGGTTTGACCAGGGAAGACGATGAAACATAACACTTGTGATTTTTATCTGAAATTTTATCTATGTATGTGATTTGATGTGGACACCAAACTACACTGGCAAATTCCAGGATGGGACGGACTAAGGAACAGTATAATGTTTTTTAAACTGAAAGGATCTTTAAAGTCGGCCGAGACACGTAAGACAAATCCTAACATTTTAAGAGCTTTAGTGACGATAGTTTGATAATGGTTAGATAAACTAAGCTTACTGTCTAAAATAACTCCTAAGTCCCGAACCTGAGAAAAACGTGGAACGCTGTCTTCATTGATTTTGTAGTTATAAATAATAGGATTTTTTTTCTTTGAGAATGTTAACATCTACATTTGCTAAAATTAAGTAACATTTCATTATTAAAACACAATGCAGAAAAATAGTTTAACGAGTCTTGTAACATTTCACAGTCGTTAGAATATTTAACAGGTAGGAACATTTTTAGATCGTCAGCATATAATAACAATTTAACATGAGGAATAGCAAACACGACATCGTTAATAAATATAATAAATAGTAAAGGTCCTAATATACTCCCTTGAGGAACACCAGATAAATTATGGAATGTGGCAGATAAAATAGTTCCTATCTTAACGTTGATGCAACGATCAGTTAAATAACTTCTTAACCACTCAACAACAATTGTGTGAACACCATACTTTGATAATTTAGATTGCAATAGAAAGTGGTTGATCTTGTCAAAAGCAGCGCAGAAGTCAGTATAAATGACGTCAACCTGTAAGCCCTTGTCAATATAGGAGTGGCAAAAGTTAAGTAAGTATATTAGATTGGTCTCAATCGATCGTTTCGGCATAAAGCCATGTTGAACATTAGAAATTAATGGTGAAAAGACTTGGAGCATATGACGAGACATTATCTTTTCAAACAGTTTACTGCACGCACATAACATTGAAATTCCTCTATGACTGCACACATTAGTTTTGTCAGATTTTTTATAAACAGGAAACATCCACGATGATTTCCAAAGACGTGGGAAGAATTTCGATTGCAAGGATTTGTTGAATAGTTTGGTGTTGGAATTAGAATAATTATTTTCGAACATAAATTTGAATTGCATAAAACAAAGCGTTAGGAAACTAAGATTAGGTTATAAACTACTCGACGTTAGAAACTGCTCGATCTGCTTGAACTATGAACTGCATGAATTATTATATACAAAAAAGGACAAACGAATATACAGTTGCAAACCGACCAGCGATAAAGGTGTACACTTTCCTATTCAAATTTCCTCCAAATATCACAGCCAGCCCCTTTTCGTGAATATATTTCACATTTTTGGTCCTTCGAACCGGATCGTGATATACGGAGAAGAAATAAGTTTCATTCTGCATCAAGAGTGGAATTCGGTATTCGTCGTCAAGTGTGCAAGTCATTCCGTGACAATTCCCGCCATCGCATATCGCCCCGCATCAAGGGCAACGGTCGGTTACACGCCATCATTTTGAATTTCGCGCCATCGCTTTGTTCGTTATTTTCGTGTGATATCGCAGTATTTTCTTTGTGCAATGGATAAGAAAATTAAGGCAGTGCAACTGAAAAAGAGGATCGCCCTGGAGAACATAAAATCGCTGGAACGGTTCCAGGCGAAATATTCGAGTGATGATGCCAAGCAGATTCCGGAGGTGTTAGAAGATCTGGCGAAACATAAGGAAGAGTTTTTCACCGCAGTTTCGAAACTGGAAGAGCTTGAAGATAAAGACGAAGCGGTCGAAGCCAGCATAATGGAACGGATCGACATTGAAGAACGCTGTCGCAAGCTAAAATCATTTCTACGGGAAAGACAGCCAAAGGAAGAAGGTTCGCTCAACGATACAACGGGCTTGGCTTCCTCAACGCTTGCATTCGGTCGACCCCACGCGCCAAATTTACGTTTGCCCAAAATCGAACTTCCAACATTTGACGGAGATCACACAAAATGGCTTTCTTTCCGAGATCGCTTCATCGCAATGATCGACGCTTCAGCCGAGCTTCCATCTATCGCGAAGCTACAATACTTACTGTCATCGTTGAAGGGGGACGCGGCGGTACCCTTCGAGCACACACCTTTAACGTCGGACAACTATTCGGTTACCTGGGCGGCGCTTCTTAAACGGTACGACAATTCTCGTCTTTTAATTCGCGAATACTATCGCAAATTGCACTACCTTCCGGGAGTGCAATTGGTGTGCGTTGACAAGCTCACGCACCTGGTGGATGAATTCACCCGCTTCGTCAACGTCTCATTCGTCAACCAGGGCAACGGAGATTCATCGCAAATGCAGCTACATCTCGCTCGGCTCCTGCTGCATCGACTGCGCACACCCAACAGCCAAAGTGTCCATTGGAGTGTTCCGAAGACCACACACTGCGCAACTGTCCAGTGTTCATCGCCAAGGAGGTCCAACAGCGACGGGACGTCGTCGCATCGAAGCGACTGTGCTGGAACTGTTTGAGCAGCAATCATCAGGTTAGAGCGTGCAAGTCGGATTATTCGTGTCGCACGTGTCGTGAGCGTCATCACACACTTCTACATCATTCACCACCCTATGCTCCACCCGCAACGGTAACATTGTCAGCTCAGTCGAATGAAGACAATGTGTTTCTGGCGACGGCAAACATCCAGATCAAGGATGACTACGGGAACACCCATGAAGCAAGGGCGTTGTTGGATTCGGGATCCATGTCGAATTTCATCGCTGAGGAGTTCGCACGGAAACTGCTGACGAGTCGCAAAAGGGTCAACGTCGCTGTATCGGGCATCGGCAATGCAGTACAGCAGATCAAGGGTTCCATCGTCGCTACCGTTCAGTCCAAGACACAACCCTTCGCAACGGAGATGACTTTCTTGGTTCTGGACACGCCATCCGCAAACATCCCTACATCACCAACGGACGTCTCTTCATGGAAAATGCCGGACGTGGCATTGGCGGACAGCACCTTTAACAGTCCGGGGCAAATCGACATCGTCATCGGAGGCGATACGTTCTGGGAGCTCCACACCGGTCGCAAGTGCTCTATCGGTAGAGGCAAACCGTGGCTGGTCGAAACCCACTTTGGTTGGGTTGTCACCGGCAACACTCATCATTCGTCAGTCGGTCCGCGGCTGTGCCATCTATCTGCATACGACACCCCACTGGAGGAGACCATGCAGCGGTTCTGGGAGAGTGAAACCATAGCCGAGGATCCTGTGCTATCGGTTGAGGAGAATGCTTGCGAGAAGCATTTCGCAGCAACAACTGTTCGCAACTCAAGTGGAAGGTATGTCGTTAGTTTGCCATTTAACTCCAACCCTAATATCGTTTTAGGAGAGTCGAAGGAAATAGCCGATCGCAGACTGCGTTCTATCGAACGGCGGTTGAACACCAATGCTAAAATGAAAGAAGAGTATGTGAAATTTATGAAAGAATATGAGCATTTGGGGCATATGAAGCGGCTTACCAGTCCTGCAAACGATTCGGTAGAGCATTACTACCTCCCACATCACGCTGTCGTTAAAGAGTCAAGCACAACCACGAAGGTGCGTGTCGTGTTCGATGCATCCTGTAAGACTTCGAGTGGTTACTCATTGAACGATAAACTCTTAGTGGGACCAGTCGTTCAAGAAGATCTTTTATCGATTATCCTTCGGTTTCGTTCTCGTGCCATTGCTCTCACTGCAGACGTAGAGAAGATGTATCGGCAAATTTTACATAGCCCTCATGACCGTAACTATCTACGCATCCGGTACAGAGAACATCCTGCAGATCCTATATCGACCTTTGAGCTACAGACGGTTACGTACGGCACAGCCTCTGCTCCATTTTTGGCAACCAGGACCCTCAAACAGATTGCTCTTGACCACAAGGAAGAGTATCCTTTGGCAATGAACGCGGTCATGAACGATTTTTACGTAGATGATTTGCTAACGGGTACCGATGATTTGTCCGAAGCAATCGTTATACAAAGGCAAATCTCAGACATGCTAAATTCAGCTGGTTTCACGCTGAAGAAATGGGCATCGAACCGCTCCGAAGCATTGAAGAACGTTCCTTCAGAAGATGTGGCGGTACAACTCTCGCACGAGTGGAAGAGCTCGAAACAAGTATCCACACTAGGCATCGTTTGGGAACCGGCAACTGATACACTACGGTTTCGTATTGAGATACCACCTACAACACCCAGCATGACGAAAAGGTTAATTTTGTCATATATCGCCAAGATATTTGATCCCCTCGGGCTACTGGGCCCAACGATCATCATCGCAAAGATGTTCATGCAGCAACTATGGGCTCTCAAGATTCATGGAAAGGCATATGACTGGGACAGCGAGCTACCATCGCACTTACAGCATGAATGGTCGAAATTTCACTCTACATTATCTTCACTACGCAATTTGACAGTCCCACGGTACATATCGCAATGCACGGCAACAAGTCTGCAAATTCATATCTTTGCTGACGCATCACAACTAGCATATGGTGCTTGTTGCTACATTCGGGCTGAAAGCATGGAAGGAGTCACCGTGCAGCTGCTAACAGCCAAGTCAAAGGTCGTTGCGTTATCCAATTCACATTCCATAGCTCGATTGGAATTATGTGCAGCACGACTAGCCACACTTCTTTACGAGAAAGTCCAGCAATCACTGAAAATTTCTGCTACCACCATCTGTTGGACCGATTCCATGACTGTCCTTCACTGGCTGAATTCAGCACCAAATCGATGGAAGCCCTTCGTTGCAAACAGGGTTGCAAAAATTCAGCACACGGCTGGAATACAATGCTGGAAGCATGTTCCAGGCTCGGACAATCCAGCAGACGACATTTCGCGAGGTTTAACGCCGGAAAAGTTGCTAGTGTGTGAGCGCTGGTGGCACGGGCCACATTGGTTAGCACGCAACTCGGAAGAATGGCCACAGAACACACCATCACCAAGCGAAGATGAGAGCGCAGAAGAAGAAAAACTATCGTCACGGGTTGCAAGCACAGCATTAATCTGCGAATTTCGAAACAGTTTGTTCTCACGATTTTCGATCTACCACAAACTGCAAAGAGTTGTTGCACATTGTTTGCGCTTTATACAAAACGCAAAGCGCCGCGTAGGAAACAAGGTCCATGCTAAGGATATCCCACCGCTCACTGTAGACGAACTCAAGGCGGCAGAACTCAAGTTGTGTTATCTTTCGCAACAAGACACCTTTTCCGAGGAGATACAACACCTGCAGAAGGGCAAAGAGATTCCGAAGAACTCCAAACTGAAATGGATTTCCCCTTTCATAGATACGCAAGGTATTCTGCGCATTGGTGGCCGGCTCAGTAACGCACATCTGTCGGAATCAGAAAAACACCCGGTAATATTATCATCGAAACATCCACTGTCCGCACTACTAGCTGTTTCGATACACTTGAGTAAGCTGCATGCTGCACCACAACTGCTTTTAACAACACTACGCCAAAGCTTTTGGATAATTGGCGGTCGCAATTTATGCAAGTCTGTGTACCACAGTTGCCACGCATGTTTTAAGGCCAAACCCACACTTCTTAAGCAAAGTATCGCCGATTTGCCAACATCACGAGTCACACCAACAAGACCATTCTCAGTATGCGGAGTAGACTATTGCGGACCAATCTATATAAAACAAACCATACGCAACAGAAGTCCGATTAAAGCATACATCGCCATATTTGTATGTTTTTCAACAAGAGCGGTACATATCGAACTGGTTGGCGATTTAACATCAACAGCATTTATCAATGCACTTCGTCGTTTGATTGCACGTCGTGGTCAAATCAGTGAACTGCATTCCGACAATGCAACCACCTTTAAGGGAGCGGCACATGAGCTGAATCGCGTCTACAAGATGCTAAAGAGCGACGAACACGATCGAGCTGCTATATTTGATTGGTGCGCGATGAATCATATGAAGTGGAAGTTTATCCCACCAAGAGCACCACATTTTGGAGGTTTATGGGAGGCGGCGGTGAAGGCAGCTAAAAAGCATATAGTCAGAACAATAGGAACAACAAGCATCACACAGGAGAGCATGCTTACCCTACTTGCCCAGGTAGAGCAATGTTTGAATTCGCGACCAATTACACCTCTATCCGATGAGCCGTCGGACTTGGAACCATTGACACCGGGACACTTCCTCGTCGGTGGCAATCTGCAAGCGGTACCAATCATCGATTACACCGAGACACCGAGCAACTATTTGAGGGAATACCAGTTGGTACAAAAACATCTGCAAACCATTTGGGCTCGATGGTATCCGGAGTACCTGCAGCAGTTACAAGCTCGAGCCAAATATTGCAACGGGAAATCAGCGGTTCTGAAAGAAAATACACTGGTGATTATTAAGGAAGACAATGTACATCCTACCTCGTGGCCGATGGGGCGCATCGTTGCAGTACACCCTGGAAAGGACGATGTTGTTCGCGTCGTTACACTGCGCACTGCTTCAGGGAAGCAAATCGTCCGCGCAGCTAATCGTCTGGCAGTTTTGCCTAATCCGGACGTAATTAGCAACTTAGAGCAGAAGGAAACCACTGGCACTGAGTAACGCGCAGCTGCAAGCCACGCGACATTGTTTACATTTCGCACTCATGGCAGAACAAGATACACGCAACACACATTCACACATCTACACACACGAGCAGTATGATAGGAGATAAGCGTCAGGTTCAAGAGTCGAACTTTTTTTGAATTCTTTTTTTGAACTCAGTTTTGAATTTATATATTGCATGAAATTTAAAGAAGTTCTTCTTTGGTGGCCGGGAATGTTGGAATTAGAATAATTATTTTCGAACATAAATTTGAATTGCATAAAACAAAGCGTTAGGAAACTAAGATTAGGTTATAAACTACTCGACGTTAGAAACTGCTCGATCTGCTTGAACTATGAACTGCATGAATTATTATATACAAAAAAGGACAAACGAATATACAGTTGCAAACCGACCAGCGATAAAGGTGTACACTTTCCTATTCAAATTTCCTCCAAATATCACAGCCAGCCCCTTTTCGTTTCGGCATAAAGCCATGTTGAACATTAGAAATTAATGGTGAAAAGACTTGGAGCATATGACGAGACATTATCTTTTCAAACAGTTTACTGCACGCACATAACATTGAAATTCCTCTATGATTGCACACATTAGTTTTGTCAGATTTTTTATAAACAGGAAACATCCACGATGATTTCCAAAGACGTGGGAAGAATTTCGATTGCAAGGATTTGTTGAATAGTTTGGTCAGTATGGGAATGAGAGCAGCCTTGCAGTTATTGAGAATTGCGCTGGGAATATTGTCAGGCCCAGGTGCGCAGGAAAGCTTCAACAACGAAATAGCAGATTCTACCTCATCATCGTTGATTAGTGGTGTGCATAAATTAACCTCATCATTTGTGAAGGATAAAGCCGATGTTGAGTTAGACGGTACCGAGGAATTGTTGGTGTACACAGAAGAGAAATATGAGGCAAATGCATTGCAAAACTCTTCATCTCCGGTAATGGTGTTTCCCTCAAACTACATCGAGGAAGGAATTCGTCCACAGGATTCCTTATCTTTAGCAAATTTCCAGAAAGATGTAGGATGTCCCCGGCAGGCAATTGACAGCTAAACTGACGGCGCCGGAGGAGGAGAAACGGGCGCCCAACCGTGCATGGCTCAGGCGCCCAACGGAAGACATGATTGGGCGTGGGGGGGGGTACGGATGAAACGGACCTCCCGTTCTTTCGTGTATTGTTTACATTCGCTTATCCGTATATTTCTTTCATTCGGGTTGTATATCAACACAGCATATTTTCAAATTGACCGTTACTTTATTGAAAATTAATTATTCTAAAAATACACTATTTTTCATACAAACCTTATTCAGCGCACGAAAACGATTATCACGGAGATTTGCAGCATTCACCTGTAATTAAATTAAAACATAAAACATAAATTTAGTAAAGAAAGTTATTTGCGTTTCACATAAATTAAGCGTTGAGAATGCAATACATTACCATTAATTATGAGAAACCAAAACAACATGTTTGTTTTATTAAACATGTTCAAACAATTTGTTGTCGTCATCGAGGACTAAGCCAGCTTCATCGTGTTGGCAGCATTCCGTTACCGAGATGTGATTGTCCTTCGTGATGAAGTGTAACTAACCGACCGTACATGGTGTGGCATTGATGAGAACGGTTTATCTGAAACTAAAGAAAGAAGAATAATATAAGTCAAGTGCATTTCATGCTGATCGTTCGCGATCGTTTCTTCTATGTACAAAGAAATAATGGCGACATTTTTACATATTTTTCATTTGCACGCTTCCTACCCGCACCAGTGTAGCCAGTGCTAGCGGACGAGCTAACACCCAATACTATTTGAGCGATACCCATAGATTTGAGCGCGTTTGTTGCGTGTTGCCCTGTGGGCCCGGCATGTTTTTACACTCTCGGAACGTACCTCTGTGCTAGCATTTTCAGAGCTCAAGTATCGCCTTGCAATCATAACGCGTCTACCACGTCCATTCGTCCGGCGTACGTTTGCTCCAGGTGGTTGCTGTCCGATTGGGCTTGCTCCAATATGCTGCGCTTCGTACGGCAGCTGTAATTCTCACAGCACAGCTGAAATAGACAATATAAGAGAAAAATATTGTTAGTGGAGCGCAATCCATGTAAACCATTAATTCTAATTATATTACTTCAATCGTCAATTTGTCTTTCTCTTACATTTTACACTGTCGCTAATTTCGGTAGCTTAGGTAAGCTAACAGTACGACGATGATCTGGATACCACCAGTTACCGGCTCGTAGATGCATGAACGCATTCATCATCACTGAAGATTTGGTACATCCATAACAGTCCGCCTCACACGACGAAATTATTAGCAGTTGCGATCTGATACACGACGCCTAAACGCGATTAGAAAATACACAACAATAACGTTTTAGATGAAAAATATAATGTCGGTTTAGCTTAATAAACATTAAAATGAAATAATTATTTTGCTTTTTCGCACGGCATATTAGCTGAAATGAAAAAATAAACATTGTTAACCAGTTTATCAAACTGTCTTTCTATTACTTTAGATACTGTCAGACTTACTTCAACTTTGCTTCAATTTAGCATGGATCCAAGTTTCAGCCGATATGCATGTTGGTGCCCGGTGACCCACGGGGTTTTCCGCTGTTTCCAGTTTGTGGTCCGGTGGTTTTTATAGAGCAGTGACTCCCACATTCTCCAGACGGTGCCGGAGGATGAGGAATACAAACGCGTGCTCTAATTTTGTCTTTGCGGTGGCGTTAATCGAATCAGGACAGGTGCAGTATGATCCGACTACAGCGCGATGGCGAGTAACCCGGAAACACCCAGAATGGGTACATAAAACACGGGTATGTGATGAGTAGCTTGACGACATTCGGTAGTACAAGCAACAGGCACAATAATCATCGAAACCACACCATATCCTATTCCTTCTTCACAAGTCCTTAGACTCCTCCCACTCATTCATAAGTCTGCGCACTGGCAACTCGAAATACAGTATAAAAGGAAGTTGTGGAAGAGTCTCAAGTGCCACTTTCTTTACAAGTGATGCCTTCGGCCATTGCGGATGTGTAATCGTTTCGTCAGTCAGATGTACCAGTCCGTGTTGTTGGACAACTTCCCACGACAAGTGCAGTGCCATCGGTGGTTCCGGTTGCCATTCCACGTGCCTTCCGTCCTCCCAGATTGCCGGTCCGTGTTGTTCGACAACTTCCGACAACAAGTGCAGTGCCATCGGTGGATTCAGTGGTCGGTCAGCGCGAGTCAACAAAGAATGCCAGTCCGTGTTGTTGAACAGCTCAAGGTAACGGATGCAGTGTCAGCGCTGGTCTCGAATGCCGGTGATAATAATCATCATCGGTCAACATTACCTGGTGTTCCTGCACCATTCCGTCCGTTAGGCCAGCAACATGGACAGCAACCGTCAACTAGTACTGCTGCGCCATCAGTGGTACCGGTTGCTGATGCTCTACCGCATGAATCAGGTATGAAGATCGGTAGACAACAGGCATTGACGGGATCTGCAGTACCATCGATTGCATCGCTTGCCGAAGATCATGCTCCGAAGAATCTGCGTGGTATGATGACCGCTGTTGTAAGACAACATTTACCCACCAGTGCTTCTGCATCGGTGATAG
This sequence comes from Anopheles merus, assembly GCF_017562075.2. NCBI lineage: Eukaryota > Metazoa > Arthropoda > Insecta > Diptera > Culicidae > Anopheles > Anopheles merus. The sequence continues at coordinate 20,386,913 of NC_054081.1, forward strand.
CGGCTGCAATAATAATGATCACCGACGATGAACACCAGGCTGCAGCAGGAGCAAATCAAGCAGTCCTTTCAATTACTTCTACAGAGTATTATGGAAGCTGCTGCCTTCGTTGTCGGATGCTGTTGATGAAAATAGATGCACACAGCGCACAGATAATGGTGATTTAAAATGAGCAGTCTACAATACTGAATCCTATGAAGGGTATAAGAAGAAAAGCGGAGAGTTTAGCAATTTAAAAAATCGGAAATGAACAACAGTTTGATGCATTTTTAGCAAAAATAGCTGGAGATGATTTTACATTTTGCAGTTATACTTAAATAATAGATGCAGATATCAGCAGCCAGGATGCCAACAACAGGAGGCTTTAGACGTGATGTTTGATAGGACTTTTCTTGCACGGTGTAGCTGGGAAAGATCGTATTGAAAAAATAGCTTTTAGTAACTGCCCAAATACAGTGCTTATTTAAGTCTATCTCCTATCTATTTATTTTGTTAAATTGCTCTACCTATTTATAGTTGCTGTTTATATATTACATATTATTTATTGATAAACACATTGCTTTTCCATTTTTATTAATCGTAATGTCCTATTGATACTATATTTATCAATCACCTTTTATCTATTCTTTTCTAATTTTACAAATTAAATAAAAAAATTGTACCTTTTATTGTACCTATCACACAGCTAGTGGTACGTAATACACATTTGCTTTGGTAGCTTTCAGAGGCAATGCTTGTTTAAGATAAAAAAATGTAAAATGGCAGTTGGTTTCATTTTGCAAATCACTAACAGCCATCGCGTTTTTGCTCCTATCATTTATTGTACTTTATTGCCCACTGTCAAACTTTTGACCGAGGAGGAACAACGCTAACGATATTCCGCAAAATAAATAATGCTGTTGTATCTTAAAAGATATAAACATAGTGCGTTAACAGCAATAACACGATTACACGACGACAATGCGACCATAGCAAACTGTGGTGTCAATCGTCGCGGTGAAGCAACAACAACTAAACCCGAGAAAGGCCAGGCTGTTCAGTTGGAGGAATTTTCTTAAAAGAACAACAAACAACATACGTCGACGGAGCGCTAATGCTCAAATTAATAAATAAACGAATTAATGAATAATTAGATAAACACATGCATTCATAAGCTATACATAAATGTTACCATCGATTGTTTACAACGATGTTCACAGTGTGCCGTAACTCTCTTCAATTCCCAAACTTGAGATGATTTCCACCTGGAACAAAATGCTCATCCGGTTGTTGCTCTGATAGCGCAGTTCCCATAAGACCCGCGACGACGATCCAAGGTTGCAAACAAAAATATGGATGAGAAATCTAACCGCGCGGCTACATGAGGTGAAATATACAGCGAAATGAACTATTTGACAGGTGAAATATCTGACAGGTATAGCTAAAGGGTTGGGGGAGACACAACATCCGCTTTCGAAATTCTATTTAAAATAATATCTTCTCAAGCAGAACATTCCCTAATTGGAAGAAATTATTAACTGTTGACTGAAAATTAACGAAGTACTCTATATTGAAGCTATTTAATGGATTTAATTACGATTTTGTGCACGTTATTTGTTTACATTGCACATCAGCTGGTTGCTGTGATGCTTTATCCGTCAGATATTTCACCTGTCAAATAGTTCATTTCGCTGTATATTTCACCTCATGTAGCCGCGCGGTAAAAGTAAAAAGAATCAAAGTTTCCTTACCATCATGCCCACTTCTTTGATGGCTTTCCAATATCCTTCGCATGAAATCCGCTGGGTGCATACGAATCGGATGGTGAATCGGATTTGTGTGTCTTCGGACAGCTTGGAACACTCCTGAAGAACACTGATAACATCGATTATTCGTAATGTTAAACGGTTAATTTTATTCGATTAGTTATTTAATTTCAGCTTAATGAAAAATTACAAATACAACAACTTTAATTAACATACCTTCCTGCGGAGGCAAATATCTGCACGTATCTAACCTCCATCTATCGTTTTCTCCTGGTGAACGATAAGGACACCCAAAAATATGGAAAATTAGATGGGTACAACCGAACACTAGACGGATACGTTTACATATTTCTAATTTATAACACTTTAGCACACATTTTTGCTTCACACTAAGCACAACAAACTAACATAGGAAGCTTCAATATTTCAACGCTTCAATATTCGCCAACAGCACACAAGTGAATAGCACCATTGGTCATTACTTTTAAGTTCACATTACAAACTTTAACACTAAAAATATGCAACTAAAATACATGTTTATTTTAAAGACGCTTCTGCATCAAACTCTTTCACATTGTAAACATAACCTCGATCCATCTTCGCTGCCTAAAATTACACACACACATCCACACACTGTACGTCGTCACATGCCGTTTTCTGCTGTTGCACGCACACAGTTGCAGTTCATCAGCGCTCGTCCGTGTTTCTTCCTGCTCTTCCATGCGTTTCAACACCCTTCGCCCTAGTATGAAACGTCAATTGCCTGCCGGGTCGTTTGATATTGATTTCAATTTTCCTGACGTAGTTGGCGTAGGCGGTTCGGTTCAGCTGTTTTATATATTTTTGAGGCGCGAGCAAAATTTATTTGATTAGTGCTGTTTTTTAGTCGATGCAGTTTTTTAAGGGCCCGTGATCTTCGACGTTTAGCCAAACGTAGTGCAGAATTGGTCCATGGTGGATGAGCACGAACATTAAACCGTGGGATGAATTGTTCAAACAGTTCATTCATTTGAGAAGAAAATTCAGCCACACTGTCATTGATGTCGTCATAATCAGCGATAGAGTCCCAGTTGATTTGGTTAAGTGCAGAAACGAGATCAGTGAAATTAGTTCGTCTAATTTGAAATCTGCTTGACGTGGGGGTTGACATGACGGTACACTGTATTGCGGGAGCGTGAAGTATGTAAGTAAAGCTGGATGATGTCCATCAGGTTCAACAATACTTTCGATGCATAATTCGATTGGCCTCATGAAATCAGTAACTTTGTCGTTCGCAAACACTAGATCTAACATATTGTTATTGTGGTTTGGAACAGTGTTAAGTTGGCGAAGACCTTCAAAGCTTAGTTCATCGAGTAGAGCTTGACTGGTAGGGGATAGTCGGGTAAGCATAAGATTCAGTGTCGGAAATTTGCCGTTGATATCCCACTTAAGATTAGGTTGATTGAAGTCCTCGAACAGAATAAAAAAGTCATTCTTATATTTCTCTCTCGTTAAGTGCAATGAATTACAGAATGCATTTATGGTGTCCATGTTGGCTGATTGATCAGGAGGCAAATAAAATGATCCGATGATTAGCGAAACATTAAGAACTTTTACTCGAACCCAAAGGCATTCAATTGTAGATGTGTTTGTCGAGCACAGAGAGGAAGCATAATTTGCATTGATCGCAACGAGGACACCACCACCTCTACATTTGTTACTGTTTGCTGCAGAACGATCCGTACGGAGTGTATTAAAGTGGTAGTTATCAAACAAAAGCTCAGATGGAAAGCTGTCATCTAGCCACGTTTCCGTAAGAACGATAACATCCCAGTCGGCGATTGCAGTATCAGCAAAACATTCAGAGGTTTTAGTACGTAAGCCTCTCACGTTTTGATAAAAGATATTGAATGTGTTTAGTACTGGCTCCGTAGGTAAAATTGAATGACTTAATGTTGGCTTTAAAAAGTCGAACCGGAGGAATTATTTTGCGTCAGGTGAGTTTCAGGTGAGTTTGCATTTTTAAGATGATGGCTCAGTGATGGACTATGTTGTGTTGTGTGTGTTGGTGGGATCACATTTATGCAGTTGACATCATTATGCATAAAATTAGTAGTTGAGAAACTTCTGGCAGTTGAATTGTTTGAAGCAGGAAAGCAAGATACCGAGAGTGTTGGTGTGAATTGTTTCTGTGTACGTTGGTGAAATTCAAACTGGCGGTAAACAAATCCGCATGGCCAAGTTGAAGGAGAGAAAGCGAGCTCGCCAAACTCCGATGGAATGCCGATCTTAAAGGACACATACTCTAGTGAGCTTGTAACGCGACCTCTTGGTATGACACACTTCACCGAACAGTCAGTGCATTTTAACCTTCCTAGTATGAACATTTTCATGTTCTCCTCAGTTACAGTGGGTGCAATCCTAGTTACAAACATCCAAACTTTTGGCTCAGGTGCAGGAATGAATTGTATGGTGTCTGTGTTGATGTGATCATTGGCAGTGCCGGAGTGAAAAATTGCTTGTGTTGGATTTATGTGTTCAATACCAGAGAGCATACGCGATTGTGAGTGTGGTAGTGAGTTCTGTTTGACGGGAGGTGGTGTTGGTGACATAGGAGTATCGGTGGATGTGTGGAATGTTTTATCGGTGAGAGAGATGGTACTCACAGTCAGAGCGATTTTCTCACGCTCTTGCGGCATCACTCTATTTGGATCCAGCTAAGATATCCTTTGATCAAGCACACTCCGTATTGCATTTCTCAACTCATCTTTCAGTGTATTCATCAAGCACGAAATTGATGAGAAAAAATCTGATCTCGAGTCACGGCATTTCTCGCACATCCAGCAGAGACCACGATTGCGTGCCAGCTCCTTAACACAAGTGGCGGCAAGTTTAATGCATTCCGGATGAAAGGCAGAATTGCACTCCGAAAAAGGAAGATTGCCAATACAAACAACCGGATATTTGTTGATAGTAGTAGAGCAGATTGCACAGTCCATTATGAGAGAGAGTATCGATCACTTAGGTGAGCAGTGAGAGTGAACGGAGAGGACACTGATTGATGAGCTGGTGCGAATTACTCTCTGAGTGTAATTAGTGTAGTGTATTGAGCAGGGTCAATAACACTGAACCGCAGTCGCCGATGAAACAGAAATCACGTAGAAATACAATTCAGGTACGCGTTCTCGTAGAAATTCTCGTACGATGCAGGAACAAAATGCTTCAACACAGTAACACAGTAAAACTTGCGACAGGAACAGCTCCACAAACTCAAAAACGAACGATTTCAAACAAAAATCACACCAAAAACAGACAGTACACAGGAGCAACGCAGAAACACGTCCAAACGCTTCAGTGGCCAGTGGATATCACTATATTATAATATAGTAAATTAAATTGACTCGTAATGACTCACAGTAGCAATGTGCAGACTTTGGAGCAAATGCAGCTCATCGTTGTCCACGTAGCGATGTCCAAGATGTATGCGTTTAGTTTTACTCGTTGTCTGCGTTTCAATATTCACGATGACTGCGTCGTTCGTCCACGACGACGGCTGCGGGGTGCTCTGGATGGTCCTTTTTGATGATCTATCTACTATGGGTCCTCGGCTCCAATCGAGAGAGATGTCAAGATGTGCAAGAACTCGTTCACTTGTGCAGGTTTGTTCAATACGTCGCCTCACTTAATGGAACTTGACCTTGTTAACCTCACTTTGTTACATGAAGGTCCCTATTCGGGCGCCAGTTATGATTTCGGGTTCGGAATAAAACAACTAGTCGTGGTTACTGTTGCAAATAGAGTGTTTATTGAAACTTTATGTTGGGTGTAGGAAGGGAATTGGATGGGAATTTGTTGATCAGCATTTCGTCAGAACTGGGTTAACCGATCGACGCGGTCCGCTATTTGCTGCCGGTGCCGTTGACGGTGCAATTTCGGTGGCGGTTGACAACACGTAGAAAAGTACTATGTTAACAATTGCGTTTGTTAACTCACGCAACTCAACTTCTATGCTATTGTCGTTGCTGACCTTTGACCCCAGACAGGTGAATTCTGGCACGACTTCAAAAAGGCGTTCACCTATCTGCACGTCACGACTACGTAGATTCGGATTATTTATTGGTAGGCCAGTTGATGTTGCCACCATCAGTTTGGTCTTTGCCTCGTTTATCTGCAATCCGAGGTTCTCTGCCGCCTGCTCAATCCCTTGGTAGGCTTCTGCTACATAGGAGAGCCGCAGACCAATGATGTCTATATCATCAGCGTATGCCAGGATCTGGGTTGACTTATAGAAGATGGTTCCCGTAGTCTCCACCCTCGAATCGCGGATGGCCCTCTCTAGCGCCAGGTTAAATAAGAGACTGGCAAGCCCGTCTCCCTGGCGCAGACCTTTGGTGGTAGCAAAAGATCCTGAGAGTTTTCCATCCACCCTCACCTGGCATGTGACGTTGGTCATAGTCATTCTAACTAGCCTTATCAGTTTGGCCGGGATTCCAAAAGAGCACATAGCGTTATACAGTTTTACCCTGGCTATGCTATCACATGCGGCTTTGAAGTCAATGGAGAGTTAGTATGTGTTGTGTATTCAGCCATCTTCTCCAAGATCTGCCGCATGGTGAAGATCTGATCAGTGGTTGATTTTCCGTTTCGGAATCCTCTTTGATAGTTTCCGACTATCTCTTCGACGTGCGGGACAAGGCGATCCTGAAGGATCAGGGAGAATATTTTATAGGCGGTATTCAACACCGTAATACCCCTGTAGTTGTTGCAGTCCAACATGTCTCCCTTCTTGTATATGGGGTAGATGATGCCGAGATTTCAATCACAAGGCATCGATTTGCTATCCCACACCTCAGTAACAATTAGATGAATTTCGTTTTCTAGTCGTGCACCTCCATTCTTGACCAGTTCAGCTGCAATTCCGTCGGTTCCGGGTGCCTTGTTATTTTTCAGCCGCCGAATAGCATTTTGTGTTTCCTCTATGCTAGGTAGCAGTAGCATGACACTATCTGCTAGAGGCGCTTCTAGCTGTTTGTCAAACTGGTCGTTGAGTAATTTATCAAAGTACTGAGCCTACCGCGAGAGGACCTCTGGCTGGTTACTAACCAGATCTCCATCCTTGTTGCGACAGCAGGTTTTCTTAGGTACACCTGTGGACATAAAAATAGAATCTTTTATTCTGACCGAAAGAGATAGTTCTTCTCATAATTTTTTGGTAACCCTTAAAAGAGTTCCACAGAGCGAAAACACATTCTAACGGTCAATGTGTTGACCATTATTTTCTTTCACTGCCTGGCAGCGAGTAGCCATATCTCGGATGAGCTTCTGGCAGGTTTCTGGAGGTATGCGTTTCCACATTTCCTCGCAGCGTGCCCATAGGTCATCCGCTGAGGATGCATGCTGGCTCTTGAGCTTTTCCTTAAGATTCGACCACAGATTTTCAATCGAGTTGAGGTCAGGACTCAACTTAGGCCACGGTATAACTAGCAAATCCTGGTTTGCCAAATAACATCTAACTGTTCGCGATGTGTGCTTTGAGTCGTTATCATGCTGAAAGATGTAATGCTCTTCGTCTCCGAATGTTTTTCGAGCGTATGGCAACATCTTACGACTAAGTATTTTTCTGTACCCTTCCGAGTTCAGTGTCCCGATGATACGGAACAAAAGACCCGGGCCGTGCCAGGAGAAGCAACCCCACTCTATTACGGGGCCGCCTCCGTGACTAAGGGTTTTTATCGTGTTTTTTGGATGATACGCCTGATTGGGAAGGCGCCAGACGTATTTTATGCCGTCCGAACCATCCAGATTGATTCTGGACTCATCCGAAAAAAATATTTTCATTAACCAAGTGATGGATGCAGTTAGATGTTCTTCGGCAAACCGAATGCGCGCTTCTACGTCCCAAGCGAGTCAACACGCTCGAAAGTAGTAAGGAAAGTAGAAATGAAGTAGCCTTCTTCCCGTTCTACTTTTGTTGCTTAAAATCAGAAGAATGTAGAACATCTGGGTTCCAGGAAAGAGCAAAAAAATGAGTTCTCGGATGTACACCACACACACGCGACGACTCACTCTCACGCTTACGTTCTTGTTCTACGCCCCTCCCTCTTCTGACTCGCCCCACAGATCTATTTTTAGAACATCACTACTTGTTCGTTCCCGATTGTAGCACATCACTACCATTTTCTTGATTGTAGCCCATCACTACTTTCGCGGATCGTTACAAATTGTTCGACGGGTCATCGATCGTTTCGTCATCACGCACACCATTAAAAAATATGCATTATAAATAAAGCGGCAAAGCCAAATTCTCACTCTTGTCATTCAAATCCTCAGCAAGCAACACGCTTTGCTCATCTCAACAGCAACTCCTTGGCACACACAAGTGGCACAGAATTCCAAGCAAAACCACCCAGCTTGGTAACAAAAAAAGCACACAATTGGCTCTTTTCAGAGCCACCGATTCTTTATTAAGAGCATCTTAAAAAAAAAAACAAAACACAACGTAGGGTTCCGTACCAAACACTACTACTCACTTCAATCGACGGCGGTCGATGTGACGATGTGTGTCGTCGCGTGTGTGTTGTCGATTTGGTCAGAAAAACTTTTTTCTTCAGATCAAATCTCTGACTTGGAGCGTCGGCCTTCCGATTGAACAATCGCGACTTTGATCAGTGTGCGCGGTTAAATCGACCTTTTGTATTGTGTAGTATGTAGCGTGCGCGCCAAAATTGTAAGCGTGCGCGGAGATTGAATGTGGTTTTTTGGGGGTGGGGGAATGAGATACAGAGACAAATTTCGCTACACATTAACACATACATTCTCACTGCACGGGTTGAACTGCGAATACTCAGTTCTGAGAGAATATACTCTTGCGCTCGCGCATGAGTGCAAGCAAGCCCCAAACGACCAAAACGCAATGAATGGGTAAAACTATGGACCTGAGATGGGGCCCTATCTCAGTACCCAAACTGGTACCCAAAGGCAGACAATTTTGGACTTATTTTTTGAGAGAGAGCAAAAAAGCTGATGCTCCTCCCTCTCTCCCCATTCTCTCACTAATATTGTTTATATGAGTTTCTAGGAGAGGGGGAAAGGGGAGTTGTTGCGAGTGGTTTACATATAATTTACTGTGGGGGGAGACACCGTCACGCTAATATCGAGAAAATTTGATAGAGGACGACGGTGGTGTTTGGTTTATCGGCGTTCCGTGTGGATCACGGATGCTAAATGGAAATGCTTAATATATTTCCGTACAGTATCTCATTGCGGCGGAACCTTACAAATGTTATTGCGCGGTAGAATCAGGAATCGCGCATTGGATCTATGGAAGAAGGGAGTACGAACGAGGGGGGAGAAGAAAAAGCACAGAGAAAAACGCTGCACATTCACTCATACATTCTTACAGCAGCAGGCAATTCGCGAGAACATGACATCGAGAGAGTATATTTTAACGCTCGCGAATGAGCGCAAGCAGGTGCGGTATAGAAGATAAAGTAAGACAGCCCAGTTTTTGTTCGAGCTAGGTCCAAAATGTTTCCTAGGGGCGTGGTATAGAGGATAGAGGGAGACAAACGATTATTTTTCTCCAAGCTTTCTACTTTTGTCCCGTTGGGGTGGTGCGGCTGCAACTTCCGAACCTTCCGCGGTCTCCGGGCGCAGAACCCAGCCGCGCGTAAACGGCGAGATACCGTCTTCGATGAAACTTGCAATCCAAGCTCTTGCTTGATACGAGTGCAAATTTTGAAAGGGTCCGTCCTGACCTTTTCAACAACCTGCGCGTCAATGTTAGCCGTAGTTTTTCGCAGACGACCGGTCGACTTACCCGTAGCCTCGCTACGGATGGCGTTGTCCATAGACGTCCGCAAACGGCCGAACGCCTTGCAGATTGTCTTGGGACGTTCTCACGAAATAGCCTGTTACGAACAGAGTTGAGCGGCATATTACGAACAGAGTTGAGCGGCACTGACAGTGTAGGATGGCTAGAGCTATGCCATAGGTTTGAGAGATCGGAAGCGTGGAATATTAGCGAAGGATAATCGGCCAAAACGATAGAAAAAGGTTAGATGGAAACGGAATGGCGGTAAACCGAAATATTGTAAATAGGAGCAAATGCTATACAAACGTTCTTTTCGGATCGAATCTCTGGGTAAATGGATTTTAATTTTGGCGCTCGCCTCAAGCTGCCTAAAATAAGTCTACGGCTTGCAGAAATTTGAACAACATCCGAATGCAGTTATAACACAGCCCCTGAATGTGTTTTCGCTCCTCTGGTGTGCTGTGCTTACCGCAACCCATGATGATTTTGTGGATTCTTTAACAGCAACCTTACATGTTACGTCAAGTAACCGTCGATTCTACCGAAAGGATTCGCACAAAACTCGCGTTCACTAGTTTTCTTAAACACCGTTTATTTCGCAATTTACAAGTTTTAAGGCCGGGCTAGATTGATCGTACTCCTGAGTGTAATTTTTGTGAACGCGTACGCCATCTAGCGGCGGCGGGTCGAAGCTAGAGGCTGGTATAATTTATCTGTCAAAAAGCGTTTTGGGTCGAGGAGCCTATAATTTTGATCACAAACCAGTCAACAAACAGCTCGGTGAGTATGTTTGATATTTTGTGGTGTATGTTTTTTTTTTGAAAATATGTGGTAATTTAACATACATATTGTATTTCTACCCATGGAACAAGCAGGAAGCAGTCGACGCAATGAAAAAATAGTAAGTACAACTGTTTTTAACGAAAATTTGTGTGTGTATGAGTGTGTGTGAACTGTTGTCTGTGAGTCGCCGGCTCGGCTCGGGGCCGCAATTGTGCTAAACATTTTATTGAAAAATGTAGTGTTTGTAGGTATCACAAGTGCTTAAATAATTTGGTGTAGGGTTTGTCCATCTATTTCATCATTTAAACTACATTGCAGAGTGTGTGAAACTGGTTGTTCGTTTTGGTATTGTAGCGGTTTTTAGTATAGAGCGTGTTTTTTTATTCATGAGGAACGGCTTTGTCGTATTGCTTGGCAGAACGTTTTTTTTATCAAATTGTAAGCAAAATTTACCGGCCTATTTGTATACATTTAATATAAAAATAGCACGTGTTATTATAATCACTGTGGTTCCGGTGTGACGGCTAGCATGACCGAATTATCACGCGATTATCGACCTTTCTGTTGTTTTAATTTAAATTAAAAAAGGGAAGTATTTAACTGAATTTTCTTTTTCATTCCAGGATCATGAAAAAGCCTCCGCTTCATTGCCGAGGTGCAAAAGCACCGTGTTTTGTGGGAGAAAAAAATAAAAACTACAAAAATGTAGTTTTGAAGGGCGACGGGTGGGCTGCGATAGCGGCCAAGGAGGAGGTTTCGCCACAAGATGCGAAACATCTGTGGTCCCGACTCCTTGGCATTTATCGGACCAACAAGGCCAAGGTTAAGAAGACGCCGCAAACCGGTGCAGGTACATGTAGAAAAAAAAAATATATATATACAGTTAATTTATTACTTCTCATCCCAATTGATTATTGATTTATTTTAGGCAATGACGACGTGTTCCGGCCACGGTGGTTCGCCTACCATGCGATGTCTTTTGTAGACGAGGCCACCCAAGATGCGGTGCATGTAGACACGGTGAGTATGTTTATACTTATTTTAAATAACTAGTGGTTGTCGTGATTTTCGCTCATTTTTACAATTTTTTATTTATTTATTTTTTTGTTTGCACTTGCCGATCTTTCCTCTACGCAATTAATCACAAGACTGCCTGAACTCCTCCTGTCAGATTCCGCATGCCGCGTTTTTTGTTTTCGCTCGCTTCTCTCTCGGTCTCTTTCCTTTTGTTTGGTCTCTCTCTCTCTCTCTCTCTCTCTTCGTCTTTCGCCTTATTTCAAATTTCTATGCGCTGCCCGTTAGGTAATACAGTTTCCTCCCGTATTTTCTGACCTTTCCGCGACGCTTGGATATTTAATTCCTGCTATACGCCTCTCAACTCCTACAGTGGTGTGGGTCAACTAGTTTGTTTAATCTTTGGCGTGGAAGCTAATACCAGCTTTCAAATCAATTTTACATAAATGCCTAGTATTGAGCATCAATACATTTGGGTATCCATGATTGATAAATGTTCTCCGACGAACTAGTTGACCTTACTCACATTCTATTTAACTAACTTAATGCGAAGCTCGTTTGTTATATAAATAAAAAAGCTCTCTTTTGCACTTATATAATTAACATTTTGACGAACAAAGTATATCATGGTGGTTTTCCCCATAACATCATAGTAGTATGTGCTTCGTTCGTCAAAGTTTTAATACAAATGAATCATTTCACACACGAAGTGTTCCTATGATCCTTAAAATGTACACATATACGGACGATCACGACAAGCAGGAAATGCTGACCAGCGCACCACGTCAACAGCACGATACCAATATGTATAGCCGTCCGGAATCATAGTGCTGACATGACGATGGGTTCTTTCTTCGCTCGTTGTGCAATTGCAATCGGCAATAACAATTGGCAATCGATCGTTGCGCTGGAAGCAGGTGCGTAGTTGATAGACGAGCGTACCCTGCTTGTTACGATCGTCCGTGATACTCCGCTATTTCAGCGGGTCGATGGCCAATTCGTCCGATAATGTGTTTGGGCGAGTCGCTATCGTGTACGTAGCTATAGTTAAGTTTCTCCATGATCAATCTTGAAGAGAATTGATTTTAGAAAGATTTTACTGTACATAGTTACGTGCGTATGATTATCGCCACGTTCGTCCACTCGATCCACCAGCAGCAACCAAACACAACAGGCATGTGGCCACGTTTATTCGGTGAGTGAGCTAGTAAGCCAGCCAGTTTATCCAGCCGCTAATAGAGCAGGCGAGTAATGCTTAAAAAAATCCGTAGTTGTTGCACTCGCGTACTTAAATGTATATTATTAATAACCATGCTGGTAGTAATGTACAGAATAGTCGGTGTAGTTGTGTTTGCGATTTCATAATTTATTATTATTTTAATATCCATGGTATTGGTTGGATGGATTTACGTAGAACGATTATGTTTCAAATGGTTTGCAATGTGGTTCCTTATGTCAGCAAGATTTTCTGAAGGTCGGGAAGCAATGTTTTGGAGATCGGTCAAGCCCCCTTCACTTCTCCAATCTCCATCGACTCGTCGCCCGCGAACAACCTTATCAAATGCAGACGGGGGTGTGTATGTGTCCCGCGAAGCATGCTTGCGCAAAAAATTGTGCAAGTAAACTGTTGTCAAAACAATGTTTTTGGCAACATCCGGCTGCAGTTGTATGCCTTTGAGCACTCTCCATCGATTCGCTAATATTCCAAGCGAATTTTCAACTGGCATACGACAAGTAGAGTGCATTTTGTTGAATGTACGCTCCATTGAATCAGGAGGATGCACCCCGCTGTACGGTCTTAAGCAGTAATTGGTAAAGGCAAATGCCTTGTCACCGAGAATAAACTGGGGTTTGGTACGGGACCTGCAATGGCGTTGCTGGTGTAATGTTTAGTTGGTCGTTTTCTAGCTTGTGATACAGCCGTGTGTTTTTAAATATTCCACCGTCCGATATTCCTCCCTTACCACCAGCATCTGCTCATAAAAAGTTATAATCAGCATCGACCACAACCATTAATACAATACTAAAATTTTTTTGATAGTTGTGATATTCGGATCCGCTATTACGAGGGCAAATAATTTCAACGTGCTTCCCATCGATTGCACCTATTGCGTGAGGAAATCTCCAGCGCTGCTCAAATCGTCTTGAGATTGCAAGCCATTCTTTTTTGGTAGAGGGTAGCCAAAAGAAAATAAAATAGAGGAATAATTTTAATGCATGTTTTAGTTACTGTATATTTTAGAGCTTATGAGAAACATAAATTATGATTTTAATGTTCATTTTCTTTTTTTTTTAGCTTGGCTACGACGATGAGGGCCTCACTCCCCGTTCCCTCGTGGAGGCAGCCTACGCGGTTCCACAATCGTTGGACGACATCGATTGGGATGCCGCGGTTGCCTTCGACCTCGAGCCATTCTCTCCCACTCCTTCTTGCTACCCTTCTGCTTTATCCGTCACTCCTGGCACGATCCGCGAGGGAAACGGTGTGAGTGGGGCCCTCAACAACCGGCTGCAACAACCGGTTTCGGGCGCAACAGGCGCAGATCCGGACGATTTCGGCCGGTACGTGGCCGATGAGCTTCGGCTTATTCCGTCTCCAAAAAGGAGACGCATTATGAGTATTCAGCGGGAGTTATTAGAATCATTAAAAAAAAATCTTTAAAAACATAACTTTGAATACTTTTTGAGTTTTGTATATCACATTAGTTACTTGATTGAAGAGCTACGTTCGAGGAAAAAAAAAGTTTCCATTGAAAACAGCTTTATTTTTACAATTGTTGCTTTTTCCGTACACGAGGGCTTTCTATCGTTTTTGTGTGTGTCGTAGGAAGTGCCGTTCTGCTCGCTGTCATTCCTATTTTATTGCAGTTCTTGTAGATTAGATTATTGCACCCGAGATAAGTATAAGTAACCTAATTTTAAATTGTTTACAGCTCGGCCTATCCTGACGTATGAATTGACCTCAATTTACATTATAATTACCCTAACTAACCTAAACCTTGTCCTACTAAACTATCTGAGGAACTTACTTCTAATGATTCGGACGCCAGATCGGTTTCAGATGCTATCCATCTCCTAAGCTTATCAGATTCTAAAACTCCGTCGTAAGGTATCTGAGTTTGTTGAAATCCTTCTATGTCTCGAACCACATAACGATCATTAGGGAGGCGTTTATGGATAACATAAGGCCCCCGAAACTTAGCGATTAATTTCTTATTCGTGTTAACGCTATTGTCAACATTACGTATAACGACATATTCTCCGACTTCAAATTCTATAGCTGGCCGGTGGGTTTTCATAAATTGTGTTTCATTAGTGAATTGCGAATTGACAATATTTTCAGATGCTTGAACACGGATGCTTTCTAAATCTCGGGGAGTGGTTGGAATATTGTCTTTGAGGTATTCTGTTAATTCATTTATATTCGGCCCTTTTTGTTCAATTCCATACAGTAAAACAGAAGGAGAAATGCGTGTAGATGAATGTACCGTATTATTTAAAGCATACTCAGCTGCAATCAATTTCAAACTCCAGTCTGCGTGGTCAATTGGATCAGAAAGCTTACTCAAAATGGGAACAATTACACGGTTTACTCGCTCTACTTGACCATTCGCTTGAGGGGAGCAAACGGCTGTTAGAACATGCGTGATATTATGTTTAAGAATAAATTGTTTGAATTCGGTCGATGTAAAAGAAGAGGCACGATCGCTTATTAGCCGCCTAGGGCGACTGAAATATGAAAAGTACTGGTTAAGAGCATTACAAACCTCACGACTACTAGTATTAGTTGTAGGATATAATTTTGTAAATTTTGTAAATGCATCAATGACAACAAGGATGTATTTCTTTTTTGACTGCAAAGATGGTAGAGGTCCTAGGTGATCGATGTGGATCGTATCAAATGGTAGTGGAATTTTAGATATACTATGTAGATTTCGTTTATTTTTTCGGGCTGGTGCAGAGTAAATTATACATTTTAGACAATTTTTTATGAAATTTTCCACTCGAGTTTTCATCAATGGAAACCAATAGTTTTTACTTATCTGAGTACAGCATTATCCACCCCAAGATGACCTATACTTTCATGAGTACTTCTTATTACATTATTAATCATGTCTCTGGGAACGCGAAATTGTAATCTTCCATTTTCAAGCTTACGAAATACTAAGTTGTCATGCAAGGTGTAACCATTAACCATCCCTCTTTCGATGTCACTTTTGAGTCTTTCAATTTCTTGATCTCGAGATTGTGCAATTCGCAGCTGAGAGTCAATATCAAGATCTTGTGTAGCTACTGCTATTTGTTGGCGGCTTAAAGCATCTACAGGACCCATCGAACACCCGGGACGGTATTGCATGGTATAGTCGTAATTTTCTAAAAAAAGTGACCATCGTGCTATTTTTGCTGAACAATTTTTGTTTTTTAATGTTTCAACTAAAGAGTTGCAATCGGTTACTATTCGTATTGGTACGCCATGTACATACGTGTGAAATCGTTTCAGAGCATAAATAACTGAAAGCGTTTCCAATTCATAGCTGTGCAATTTCGCTTCCGCGGACGATGCGGTTTTTGAGAAAAATGCAATAGGATGAAATTGTCCATCAAATTGTTTCTGTAGAAGTACTGACCCAAATCCTACTGAACTAGCATCGCAATGCAGCTCTGTTTCTTTTAGCGGATCGTAAATAGCTAACACAGGTGATTTTATCAACATTTCTTTCAGTGTATTGAATGCACTAATGCAGGGACCATCAAAGTTATACGGTGCATTTTGTTTTAATAAACTACTTAAAGGTTTTGCAATAGTCGAGAAAGATGGCACAAATCTTCGAAAATATGAGAATAGTCCGAGACATCTCTGTACTTCCTTGCTATTTGAAGGCTGAGGATAGTTTTCAATTGCTTTAATATGATAATTGCTAGGTCGTATTCCTTTACTACTTGCATGGTAGCCTAGGTAGTCTAGTTCATCATGAACAAACATACACTTTTCTAACTTTAACTCAAGGCCATTTTTACGAATTGTTTGTAAAACTGCACTCAATATTCGAAGATGATTGTGTAAGTCCTTTGACGCTATAATAATATCATCGAGGTAAACGACAATCTCACGGTTATCTATAAATTCCCGTAATACGGAATTGATACATCTTTGAAACTCTGAGGGAGCATTTTTTAAACCAAACGGCATTTTAACGTACTCGTATTGTCCATCTGGGGTGACAAATGCTGTATACTTTATCGATTCTGGGGCCATATCTATTTGATGGAATCCATTTTTAAGGTCCAGTAAAGTAAAATATTGTTTATCTCCCAAGTGTTCAATACATGTGTCTATCAAAGGTAATGGATAGTTATCTCGTACGGTTATTTTGTTAATTGGTCTGTAATCGATACACATCCTTGTTTCACCATTTTTCTTTTTAACTAAAACAATCGGAGAAGCATATGCTGAATTACTTTGTCGGATTATTTTTCTTTGAAGAAGATCTTTAACAATTTCACGCACATGATTTCGTTCCGCAAAAGAAAGTTTCCGTGGCTTACAGAAAATAGGTGTATCGTGTGTTAAGCTTATCGTCATTTTATGATTTTTTTTTGTATATTTTACCTGTCTGACGTTTGATATAGTTATCGATAATAACAGAGCTTATTTGCTTTCTTTCACGAATTCCAACTATAGACCCAATATTAAAATCATGTTCCGGCAAATTGACATCTATAGCACACATTTCAGCAAAAGTTTCACCATATTTGAATTCATTAGAAATGAAGGATTGATTACTATTATCATCTTTTTTCTGATTAGAAAGAGAACTTTCTAGAATCGCGTGGTTTAGGGTATGGAATGGTATCTCTTTTGGATTGTATTTGTTTTCTTCTATAGCTTTAATAAGTGGCATTTTACGCTTCAACCTGTCATCCGAATCATTTTTCAAAACCCCCAATGAGATAAGGCGTTCCATCATATGTGGCTGCAAGTAATTCATTGTTTTATTTTTCAAGCTCAATAATTTCTCTTTACTATACAAATAAAATGAGTGATACAAATGAACGTTTAACTTATCCAAAGCATCTCTACCGATTATGATTGGCCAATCCATGTCTGATTTTGAAAGGATCATAAACCGATGAGGTATGATTTTATGACGAAATCCAATATTGCAGACAATGTGTCCAAGCGACGAAAGTGGTTTATTCCCTAGTCCCTTGTATCCGGAAGGAGAAGCCTTTTTCGCAGCTCCATCTGGGACGAAAGTTTCACTGATAAAACTCGTCGGGCTGCCAGAATCGAACAATGAATAAACATATGAATGGAACACCTTAACCCCATTTAACGTTTCTAAAGTAACACTTACTTGTTGGTACGCTTTAATTTTCTCTATATCGGCATAGCTATCCCTCTCGCTTGTAGTTTCATTAGTTGCAAAAACAGGTATATTATTCTTCCCGGCTGCATTGGCGCATTCAAGCTTTTGATGATCGTGCTGTCCACACGAGAAACATGCACCAATCGTTCGTCGAGGCTTCAGGCACTGGCCGGAATAATGCCCAAAACTAGAGCAGTTGTAGCAACGCACACTAGCAAGTGCGTCCTTTCTGTTGATCTGCGCTGCTCTGTTCGGTTTCTCACTATGATTTTCATTAACCCGTGTGTTTTCTAAACGTCGGTAGGACGAGGTACTTGGTGTATCACGCATTTTAAGAAGAGTCTCGCATCGTTGAATGTGCGCCATCAGTTCATATATATCTTTATAGTCACGCACTACGAGATTATCGTAAATCCTATCACGTGCCAAGCCATTTATGATGTACGTTAAAATAGCTTCATCGCTTACATTGCCCGATTTACCAATAGCATTCACTCGATAAATAAATGCGGTGTACGTCTCGTCTCTACTTTTAGCGACACTCATAAGTTCTTTATGCATAGCCGCTTCATTTCGATTGTCAGGAAAAGCTCTCTTCAATCCCGCTGTAAATTCGGACAAGGTACATATTTCGCTACGACAACCATTGTACCATTCTTTGGCTGCACCGTCCAATCGGCTACTTGCATAAAGCATAGTTGTATTGTCATCCCACCCATACTCTCGGAGCTGTGATCGATCACTTTTAACCAATGGTTAACACCAACGCCGTCTTCGAACTGCGGGATGATTTGTTTCAGCGCTTCTGGTAGCAAAGGCTGATTAATCTTACTGGCATGTTTTTCATTTTCCAGCACCGCTATTTTGCTTCGTAGTTCCAAAATTTCAAGCCTTTGCTTAAGAATAGCAATTTCATCTTCCACATGGTTAGATAAATGCATGGGTTTTGCTGACGATGCTTCTTCCTTTGTTACACTATACGTTGGCTTAGGGTCAACGTCTCCCTGATCAATGCATTCGCTTTCGATAGTGTTAGTAATCGATAGCACATCGTTGTACAGCGCACGAATTTTGCCAATTGTTGCGGGTTCCGAGTTAGGACAATTGACTGATTCCAACTCACGCAACACTTTTCCGTCTTCTTTGGTCATTTTTGGTCACTTATCCCACTTCTGAGATGTAAACAGCTTTATTTTTACAATTGTTGCTTTTTCCGTACACGAGGGCTTTCTATCGTTTTTGTGTGTGTCGTAGGAAGTGCCGTTCTGCTCGCTGTCATTCCTATTTTATTGCAGTTCTTGTAGATTAGATTATTGCACCCGAGATAAGTATAAGTAACCTAATTTTAAATTGTTTACACCATTTTCATATTACATGAACCTTTTAGTAATGGGCGGGTCGACCCGAACCTATCGGGTCGGAGCCATCCGAAAGCGACCCGGAGTCGTTCGGGTCAACCCAAAAGGTATAAGTAGTTTCAGTGGGTGCAAATACTCCGGTAGGTGCGAGAAAGCATTAACGGCTCCGAATCGTTGGTGCTGCGAGTTCGGGTCGGGTCGGGCCACGGTAGGTTCGGTTGCAACGAGTTCGGGTCGACCCGAAAGATCAGTAGGTGCGAGAAAGCATAAGCGACTCTGACCCGTTGGTGCAGCGAGTTCGGGTCGGGTATTGAACCTACCGTGGCCCGACCCGAACTCGCTGCACCAACAGGTCGGATTCGCTTATGCTTTCTCGCACCTACTGATCTTTCGGGTCGACCCGAACTCGTTGCACCCGTGGGTCGGATTTGATTTCAACTCCGACCTAGCGCACCCGCTGCACCCACGGATCGGAATTGATTCCAGCTGACTCTTTTCATACGAGGACGTTCAAGAGGAAAACATTTCACACGTTCATTCCGGCTCTGTTTTTCATGAGCTATCCTCCGGCATCTACTACGCAAGCAGTGAATTTTGATCCAAAGATGCATGTAGGAAAAATGAGGTTTTTCGCTATAGTTTCAACTCTACTCTCTTCATCAATACTGTTGTGTGTGGGTTGATGTCTTTATCAATCGCAATAATATTTAGAAAATCATTTTTTTACCTTCACACCGTTGTATTCATGCGATTAGAGTACAGTTGTTCGCAATGTATTCTGTTTCTCTAGCCAAGGAGTCCCCAGAGCAATGGTTGGCCCCGGCAAACGGGAAAGTTTACTGGCAGGCCCTGGTGCCTGCCACCGGGCTGAACGTTTTAAACACATAAACACTGAAGCGAGGCTGGTTACACCCGCAACTTACCTTGACATAATCCCGCAAAGCCTCGATAAGACATGCGCACGTCTCTTTAACTATTCTGCTGATAGAATGCCTCGACACCTAAAATTATATGTTGATTGATAAAAGTGTGTTTAGCAAAAAGCAAAAAGCAAAAATAATATTACTTACCCGGGACACGTATTCGAGGCTGGTAAATGTCTCTCCAGTCGCAAGATACCGCAATGTTATCAGCAGCCTTTCCTGTTCCGTGATTGCTTTGCGGAAATCTGTGTCCATTTTCGCAATTTTTGGACCAACAAGGGACAGTAAATGGAAGAAATCCTTCTTCATCCTTAAAAATCGGTTCATCGTCTCGTATATACCCGATGTCGTGATGTCGGTCAGTAGCCGGTTGCCGGTTTCGTTTCGGTTCAGGAATAAGTCCTGAACCCACAAACGACGTGCCTGCGGACTACGGGAACGAGATCGGGAACGATCCCGGACTTCGTTGTTGTCATTTTCAAGCTCTGGCTCGCTCATTTTTCGAAAAAATCGAGAACCACCAAAATTTTCACTTCTACTAAACACCGGCCGGCAAACGATTCAAACTAGTGATGAGAATAGTTCCGAAAATCGAGGAACGGAACGAACCTGCCAATCTGAAGAAAAAGAACGGAACGCGGAACGCAGGTTCAAGATGACCTACCATGGTTACGCTTTTTTCAGTTGCTCACTTTATATATGGTTAACTTCAAAGTATTCTTTGAATATTTTGTATTATATTTTTTGTGCAGTAATCACACAGTTTCCATTAAAACAAAGCTTAAAGATAGTTTACTGAATGTGTAAAACTATTCTTCTACTAAAATATACTCGCTTAACTTAAGTAGCCCGCTATACAGTTCCTTTTCAATTAAAAGCTTAAGGAATTTTGTTTGTTTTTACTAAAATTAATCATTATTCCCTTTTTATACTTCTAAATAAAGAAGTAAATCAGAAATTTGTTGTAACGCGTATGAAATTTTGATGCAAATCATAAAGCTTACAAGTTTAATCGGCTTTTTAAATTTCGTATGGATTAAACTACACTGATTGAATTAATATTTCTTAATAGAAGCAGATAGCATCGAATAACTTTGGTTTATTTAAAAAAAATAGACTGTTAAGTTGTTTCTGTTTCTGTTTCACGGAGCAATAAACGGCGTTAAATAAATTATTGCGGAAGGATAAACATGTCATGCACCCTCAATATTTAGTTGCACAAAGAAGATCTAAGGTAAAAATTCAAACGAGTTCATTGGAGATGCATGCGCAACGAAGCACCTTAGCACCCAACACATAGCAATTCATTGATTACCACAATTCAGTCAAAATAACGCACCTATACTGATAACATCCATATGGCAGAAGAGAAACATTTCATTCATTGCGCTTACCGCTATTGCAGGATTGTCTCTTTAAATTTTGGCGATTAGCTTCCCACCAATCACAAATCTCTATCCTGGCTTCACGGCTCAGGTGTTGTACCGTTATCTCTTTGACTGAGAGAGTATGGCTTGCGTTGTTATCACTCACATAGACAGAATGTGTGTGTGTGTATCCATACTTGAAAGAAGCAAAAGAGAACGCCGTTCTTTACCGGAACGAAAAGAACGCTGAGAGAAACAGGTTCAAATTTTACCTGCTTCCTTTGTACGTACCAAATCGGCCCATCGTACGAAAGAGAGCAGATGATCGTGCGTTCCAGACTGGATCGAAAAGAACGCTGAGAGAAACAGGTTTAAATTGAACCGGCAAACCGGCTCATCAATACAAAGAGAGTAGAATGTCGTGCGTTCTAGGCCGGATCGCAATAAGCACTGAGAGCAACCGGCGCAGCACAGATCGCCGAGAACGCTGAGAGCAGCCGGTTCAGATCGGATCGATAAGATCGTTGATAACAGTCGGTTCAGGTCGGATCGCAAAGAACGGTAGGAGCAACAGGTTCAGTTTGAACCTGCTTGGGTAAAAAATAAGGATCGCGGTCCGGATGCTTGCATGCTGGAACGGATCGCACCTGGCAGGTTCGGAACGCAACGCGCATCACTAATTCAAACGATAAACAATGCACACTGCTGTGATCAAGGTGATAACATAGACTACAATTATATGTGGAACCGTAGCAATAGACGATGCGCAATCTCAGATTGCGCATATATTTATCTGTCAAACGGGTCGGTTTGATATATTTATCTGTCAAAAACTATTTATATATCTCGGACATATAATCTTGAAAATTTATGCGCAATCTTGGCGCAATCTGAAATTGTATGGAAATGACGTTTATAGCTGAGGGTTGGCTACGCGAAATGACATATATTTTGATAAAACGAATACATGCGCAATCTGAGATTGCGCATCGTGTATTAATACGGGAAGATTTGGCTGTGAAAGCCATGATGGATGGAGTTTGGCAGATGGGAAGGAATGTTGTCGTGCGCTTTGTATGAAGCTTAGGCACCCAAATGTCAAATGACGATTTGCCCGGCAATACTCGGCGTCCTTACCTGTAGCAATTTATTGATTTTGATCAACATGTCAAACGGCAAACAGACAGCTTGGTCGAAAATTGACCAAGCATGAATAATTTAGGCACTTAAATTATACCAACATCTA
The DNA here is from genome assembly GCF_017562075.2 of Anopheles merus. Classification (NCBI taxonomy): domain Eukaryota; kingdom Metazoa; phylum Arthropoda; class Insecta; order Diptera; family Culicidae; genus Anopheles; species Anopheles merus. The sequence continues at coordinate 20,409,515 of NC_054081.1, forward strand.
GCTTGCGCTGGTCGCCGCCAGATGCGCTAGTGAATATAAAAATTACACCACGGAGTACGATCAATGTAGCCCGGCCTTTAAAAAAATCACTGGTCTCTTAGCGGCTTTAGCGTACGAATGGGGTCAACGGCTTTCGGACGACGGCACCACGATCACCACGGATTATCCAGCTTCACGGATGCTAAATCGCCACGATCCTTCCGAGAACTGTATACGTCGTACTATTAGCGCCACCTGTCGTAGTCTAGCCGTTCTAGTTACGGTGACCCAGCTAGCCACCGATGCGTTTGTCGCAACACTCCCCCTCGGTGTGTCCACTACGTTGGATACACTCTTTGTTGGTGGGTAGCTGGTCCACTAACCTTTCATCTTCTGGTGAAGCTATAACTACTAGCTTGACGGTCGGTCGTTCGAAAATTTTTCCAGACGTGGTTTTTATCCTAGCTCGTCTAATCTCGCCATTTCTTGAGGGTATTGTCTCCACCACTCGGCCCATCGGCCAGCAACCACGAGGAACTAGCTCATCGCTTATCAATACAACATCACCGTATTGTAGTGGTTTGCTTGGGTTAAACCATTTGACTCGCTTTACAAGTGATGGTAAATAGCTCGCTACCCATCTGTTACGGCAAGCGTAATGGTAACGCATCATCCTTAGTACGCCTAGCGTAAGGTAGAGGGCGCTTCCCAGAAAATTGACTACGTGTAAAAAGAACTTAATCATAAATCTATTACGCAGTGCAAACTGCTGTAGATCGGTATCGTGCAGCTCGAATTCCCGCAAGTGCAGTTCGAATTCCCGAATTCTGCAGTATATAAGCGAGTGTTTTTCCTGAATAAATTTAGTCAAGTTCCAGAGTTCAAAGCAACAACATCGTGTCTTCATCATTACAAAACTTCCTCTTCATCATTAACACCATTGTTTCCAAAATTCATTCATATAGTGTTGACAAGCTTGCCACGTATTCCTTAATGCTGCCGGACTGTCGTCAAACGTTGAAAGTGGTTTTGCTTCCCCCGATGAACCTAGTAAAAAATGGTTCGGTGTCAGTGGGCTGTCATCATCTAGTCTAACCGGAACCTCGATAAGCGGTCTAGAGTTTATTATGCCTTCGACTTCAATGAGCCAGCCGTTCAGTATCTCATCTGTCGGGTGTTTCCTTATTCGAATATGCTGAAGCGATTTTTTTTTATGGATCGTATGAGCCGTTCCCATGTGCCTCCGAAGTGAGGAGCTGCTGGTGGATTAAACTTCCACTGAGTGTGCGGAACGTCTAGTTCTTCTATCAGCTGTTGCATGTTTACTCCTTTAAAGGCTTCTGATAATTCTCGATTTGCACCTATGAAATTAGTTCCTTGATCGCAATACATTTCTCTTGGCGTTCCACGGCGAGAGATGAAGTTTCTTATGGCGATTATACACGAGCTTGTTGACAAGGAAAATGCTACTTCAAGGTGTACCGCTCTAATGATCATGCAGGTAAATAGCGCGCCCCAACGCGTTTCGGTCCGCCGTCCGTTCGTTACGATGAATGGTCCGAAGTAGTCAATGCCCGTGAATGTGAATGGCCTGATAAAGGGAGATAATCTGGCTGCAGGTAAGTTCCCCATAGGTGACACTGATGGCATAGACTCTCTGACTTTGCAAAAACAGCAGTTCTGTCTCACTCTATGACATACGGAGCGTAGAGAAGGAATATTAAAACGTTGTCGCACTTCGTTCATGACGGTTTGGTGATTGGCATGTCTATACTTTCGATGGTAATAATCAACAATCAACTCGGTTACATGTCCAGACTTCGGGAGTATTATCGGTTGCTTGGTTTCGTATCCGACATATTCGCAAGCATCTATTCTTCCTTTAACTCGTAAGATGCCGGGCGTATCGAGTTGAGGGCTTAACTTATACAGTTGGCTGCTTTTAGGAAGGTATTTAAGAGTATTGGACTCGCATTCAATCTTCTTTAGAAGGCGTCGTTCTTCTGGAAATACGGACTACTGTGTCTGCAAGATTATAGTTCGTTCAGCAAGTTCCAATTCTGCCGTCGTGAGGGTTCCCATCTGTTTATCAGTCGGTGATCGAGCGTTCCTGATGAATCGCCAAACGTATGCTATCGCTCGTAGCAGTCGCCTCCAGCGACTGAAACGACTAAATTCGATCAGGGGTTCTACCTGAGCGTGATTACAAACGTTGTAGCGTATTTCTTCAGTTGTTGTCATTTCTTTTGGATCTTCAAAGTGCCAGTTTTCTTTTTTGTTTTGCAGGAATAACGGTCCTGTAAACCATGCGCTGGTTGTGAGATGTTTGTCCATCTTTGACCACTTCGTGCCTTCGTCGGCAACATTTGTTTTGGTTGGTATCCAGTTCCAGTCTTCGGCTGAACTATGCTCGAGGATTTCGCCAACTCTGTGTGCTACAAAGGTACTATAACGCCTGTGATCAGCATTAAGCCAGCATACAACGTCCCTCGAATCTGTCCAGAAGAATTGTTGTTGAACCTTTTCTCGATGCGATTCGCAAATCGATTTCGCTAATCGAAGCCCAAGAACAGCTGCTTGGAGCTCTAACCTAGATACTGAAATATACTTCAATGGAGCGACGCGTGTCTTTCCCCCTATTAGTGCGACCTCAACGTGGTCGTTGGTCTTAAACCGGAAATATGCGACAGCAGTATAGCCGTGCTTACCAGCGTCGACGAATACGTGCAGTTGTATTTTGCATTCAGTTATTTTCACAGATTCGCGATAGCAGCGTGGTATCGAAATGCTTTGGAGGGTTGGGAGATGTGCAAGCCATTGACTCCACATCTCATAGATGGATTGGCGAACCTCGTCGTCCCATCCAACATTCATCCTCCAGATCTCTTGCAATGTTACGTAAGAAAAAGAGGTGGCCAGCAATTAGTCCTAAAGGATCGTATATAGACATTAGCATACTTATGATCTGACGTTTGGTTGGAATAGTGGTTCCCAGCAATAAGTCTTCATTACGCGGAGGGATTTTGAAGCGAAAGAGTCTAGTTCTGCATCCCACCACATACCGAGGACCTTCTGAGTGGTCACAGTCGGTTCAAGGCTGAGATTTTTCTGTTGTTCGCTACCACGCGGGAAACCTCCTTGTGCGTGGACGTATAAGACGTCTTTGGCAAGCTTAATTGCATCACATATCTCCTCTTGGCTCGTCAGCATGTCGTCTACGTAGTGGTCTTCCTTGATGCAACGTGCTGCAATCGGAAGCCTTTCTTGAAACCGTTCAGCGTTCAAGTTTTTTACAAATTGAGCACAGCTAGGTGAGCGAGCGGCGTCGAATGTCATTCGTTTCATTACGTATTCCTTCGGTTTAGTTTCATCCTTGTTCCACCTCCATAAAAATCTCTGACTATCATGATCGTTAGGACTGACGCGTACTTGATGATACATCTCGGAAATGTCGGCAGCGACAGCTATCTTGTACTCTCGAAATCTGCGTAGTACGACGATGAGTGGTGTCAGGAGGTCAGGACCTGTAAGAAGCATAGAGTTTAGAGATACTCCACGGAATTCTGCTGCAGCATCCCACACTACTCTGATTTTATCGGGCTTGTTGACTCTGGAGACAGGAAATACTGGCAGGTACCAAGTTCTTGCCGACATCATACTATTCTCGGTTTTAGGAAGTTCTTGTACACTGGTGGACATAAAAATAGGAAAAAAAATTGTGTGTTTTTTTTTTCGTGCACTAGGTGTGTCATCGCCAACAGTTCGAGGCGTACTGAATTTGCAATAGCCGAATTTTGCCTTTTATAGTCTCATTTTTGGTGCGCTACTTATCTGAGTTTTGAGTGCCGGCAGCGTTTTGCGGCAGTATAAAAGGAGAGCCAAATCGTGTTGAGCTTCATTCTTCCATCAGTGGTCAAGGTGAAAGGTTGCTGTTGAAAAATTTCACAAAATCATCATGGGTCGCGGAAAGCACTGCACACCAGAGGAGCGAAAATACATTCAGGGGCTTTATCGTGAGAACGTGCCAATCAAGACAATCTGTAAGGCGTTCGGCCGTTCACGGACGTTTGTGGACAACGCCATTCGTAGCGAGGCTACGGGTAAATCGACAGGTCGTCCGCGAAAAACAACGGCCGACGTTGACGCGCAGATTGTTGAGATAATCAAGGCAGATCCTTTCAAAACTTGCGCTCAAATCAAGCAGGAGCTTGGTTTGCAAGTTTCGGCGAAAACGGTGTCTCGCCGTTTACACGCCGCTGGGTTCTGTGCCCGGAGACCGCGGAAGGTTCGTAAGCTGCTGCCGCACCACGTAGAAGCGCGCATTCGGTTTGCCGAAGAACATTTAGCTGCATCCATCTTTTGGTGGAGCAAAATCATTTTTTCGGATGAGTCCAGAATCAATCTGGATGGTTCGGACGGCATAAAATACGTCTGGCGCCTTCCTAATCAGGCGTATCATCCGAAAAATACGATAAAAACCCGAAGTCACGGAGGCGGCCACGTAATGGTGTGGGGTTGCTTCTCCTGGCCCGGGTCCTTTGTTCCGTATCAACGGGACACTGAACTCGGAAGGGTATAGAAAAATACTTAGTCGTAAGATGTTGCCATACGCCCGACAAAAATTCGGAGACGAAGAGCATTACATCTTTCAGCATGATAACGACTCTAAGCACACATCGCGAACAGTTAAATGTTATTTGGCAAACCAGGATGTGCAAGTTCTACCGTGGCCTGCGTTGAGTCCTGACCTAAACACGCTGCGAGGTTATGTGGGAAAACATACCCGAAAGCGAATGCCGTAAGCTCATCGAAGATATGGCCAAACGCTGTCAGGAAGTGATAGCGAATAACGGTCACCACATTGACCGTTAGAATATGTTTTCGCTCTGTGGAACACCGCAACACCTCCTCCCAACAACCACTTAAACAGTCCTTTTCAGGGCTACCAAATATTTCTGACAAGAACTATGTCTTTCGGTCACAGAAAAAAGTTCCTATTTTTATGTCCACCAGTGTACGTAGCCTTTCTTGATGTGTTCGCTGATCACTGCATTCATGGCTACTCTTAGCTCTGGTTCTCGAATCATGCGTTTCTCAAGGCAATCGAGGCGGCGTAGGGCCATCGAGCGATTATTTGGCAAGGACATATTTTCTCTTTTCCATAAGAGCCCTACTTCGAATCTTCCTTCTACAAACTTGGTTTGTTCTCTCAGCAAGTCTAGCGCTCTTTTCGTTGCCTTTGGTAGTGGTGGGGTACCGTTAGATTTCTCCAAGTCGAAGCTTCCTTTAAGAACGGCATCTAATCTTGCTTCTAGGTTAGAACAAACGCAAAGTCTCGCGTTATGCGTCGCTAATGTTACTTTCCATCCATCGCCCTGAAATTGAGCGCAGTGTCCAGACACAACCCTCCCTAAACGTGTTTTGGTGGCGACTGGTTCAAAGGGTTCTCCTTCTATGGCCTTCAAAGGTCGTGTCAGACGATAATTATCGATCCCTATGAGTAGCTTAGGAGCTGTATCACTATATGAGCTTATAGGAAAACCTCGTAAGTGGCGATACTTGGACGATAATGACTCCATCATTACACGTTGACCCGGGAGACCTAGGCTTCGTACCATTCTTACTGAAGCCATCTCGAAACGTGGTGCATGTTGTGCTGTACCGGATACATCTATGGCTAAAATCACCGAGTCATTTTCTTCACGTTGTTGACCCCCGGTCCATGAGAGACAGAGCGGTTGTGGGGATCCATGTAGGCCTAGTTCCCGTAGCAGATCTTGTTCCATCAGGGTAACTGATGAGCCTTCGTCCAGGCATGCAAGCGTTTCGACGACCTTTCCTCGTCCGTACAGCGTTACTGGAATGTATCTCAGCAAAACGTTTAGGTTATCGGTCGAGTGAAAATTGCTACGATACTTGCCTGAGTTACTTGTGGAACCGGTTTGATGTAGAGATGCATGATGTCGAAACTGGCAACCGTCAACTCCACAGGGACGCGACTCGTGACACTCACTTCGATTAGATTTCAAGCAGCTCCTGCACAGTCGTCTGGTTCGAATAAGGTTCCACCGCTGCGTGACCGACATGTGTCGGTATTCGTCACTATTCATCAGGCCGTTGCAGTAGTTATCGCAGGCACACCTTATGTATGTAGATGATTCAGGTTGGTCGGAATTCGTTATCTTTTCTGTTGCAGCGTGTACGTTGACGTGTCGAGGATTGCGTTGACGTTCATTACGCACTGGAGCGATGACATGTAGGCAGGCATTCTTAATCATCCGCATATATTTCCCAAACTCTTCCAGAGATTTGTGTTTTAACGTTAAATAGTGCTTTCCCCAATCTAGTTTCATTGAGGGGGGAAGCAATCTCACTAACTCTTGTAGCACCGGTCCGTCGTAGCGTCGTTCGACCTCGTTGTGCCTGGCGGTGGCGCAGATTTCTTCTACGGACAGGGCAAAATCTACAATGCTATCGAGGCGATCTTCCTTCGGCGGTCGTGAATGGCGGATCTGGTCGAGAAGGGAATCTATGACCATTTCCGGTCTTCCAAACGTTTCCCTGAGTGTCTCGATGGCTTCAGGAAGATCTTCGGCGCGTCTCAAGCGGCATTGCACTGCCTTCAGCTTCAACCGGATAATGTTTTCTCTGGGAGAGAACCCGCACATCTGCGTTGTATCCTCGTAGGTTGAAATGAAAGTTAACCAGTCTTCGTATTCACCCGAGAATTGAGGCTGCTCACTTTTTACCACGTGGTGTGCAGACACCTGACTTTGGCTCAGCTCTTATATCTCATCTAAATACGCCGTAGAGCTGAGACGAGGGGACCTATTGGCTCGTTCTCCGGGGTGGAGAAGCGCTGTGATGTTCTTAACGACCTCGTTTAGCTTCTTTTCCAGAGTGTGCGGCATGCTTGGTGGTTCACGATCGCGTTTTCTTACCACGGGAGTCTCGGCTGCCATGAGGCTTCGAAACAGCTGAGCCATCTCTTCCGTGATGGTGTCACTACTTTCCTTTATAAGGTGGAGCTGTTTCGAGTCACGGCTCGTTGACGGTGCGACAGGCGCACTAGCAAACGAAGACCGGCGACGTAGGCCGATAGTCAACGGAGCAGTAGATTCTAGGCAAACTGCACGGTCTTTTTTCTCTGTGGTACGTTGTTGGTCTACTAACGGAGGATAAACCTCCCGTCTTTCCACAGTAGGTTGCGGAATACGGCTGGTCGAAGGGTTGGCGAGTGGAGGATCTACCTCGCGATGCTCTAGTTCAACATCTCGCGGTTCTTCAGCCGGCGGAAAATCTTTGTTGCAGCAAGGTTCACAGTACCACTACCGGTCTAGAACCGTCTCGTCTTCCTCAACACAATCAAAGTGGAACGCTTGGCCGCAGTCACTACATTTTACCACATCTACCATCGCCTTTTCACCGCATGTATCACACGCGCTGGTACTTTTCATCTCACCCACCATTTCGTCACGTAGCATGTGGGTTTATTCGGTAACGAAATAAGCGAATAATCCAATTAGCGAGACAATGAATTTTTTAAAATGTTACGTCAAGTAACCGTCGATTCTACCGAAAGGATTCGCACAAAACTCGCGTTCACTAGTTTTCTCAAACACCGTTTATTTCGCAATTTAAAAGTGTTAAAAAATTCACTGGTCTCTTAGCGGCTTTAGCGTACGAATGGGGTCAACGGCTTTCGGACGACGGCACCACGATCACCACGTATTATCCAGCTTCACGGATGCTAAATCGCCACAGTCCTTCCGAGAACTGTATATGTCGTACTATTAGCGCCACCTGTCGTAGTCTAGCCGTTCTAGTTACGGTGACCCAGCAAGCCAATGATGCGTTTGTCGCAACATTACACCTTGACCACTGACTGAAGAATGTTTGTTTGAATAGTTTTGAGAGGCTTTGGCTCCAACGGAGTTCTTTCGCATCTTACTGATTGAAGAATGAAGTACAAAACGATTTGGCTCTCCTTTTATACTGCCGCGACTCGCTATCGGCACTCGTAACTTAGGTAAGTAGCGCACCAAAAATGGGAGTATATAAGGCAAAAATCGGTGATTGCAACTTCAGTACGCCTCGCACTCTTGCCGATGACACATCTAGCGCATGCATTGAGCCAAAAAACCAAAAACATACTTAATTTTTTTCCCTATTTTTGTGTCCAGCGGTGTACAACGTTACTTCGGTGACCTGCTATTGCTTGGTAATCCTTTCGTGTCGGTCCGTACGCCTCTCTGATTTGCTCAAGTTCCCGCATGTTTTGCTCTTCGAAAGCATGCTTCTTGGAGCGGTGAACTCGTTTCTCTTCGCGTCTGAGCCGTTAATATTCCTCTGCGCATGCCCGCGTTCTATGCCGTTGCTGCATTGCTCGGTATGCAGTATTCTTACGTTCGGTCACTTGTCTGCATTCATCGGCGAACCAGCCAGATTTGGTGTTGCCACGACGTGGTGGGAGTATATTTCTTGCACAGTTTATTATGTTTGTTTTTAGAGCGTTCCACCTCTCGCTCGTAGTTTCATATCTGTTTTCTGGTAGAAGAGACTCGTCTAAAGCGGCTTTGAATTCCTGTTGGACAGTAATGTCCCTTAGAGAGTCCGTGTTGAGCCGAGGCTGCGTGTTTTCTCCGCCCCCATTGTCGCGGGGGCGGGCGATTCTACAACGTATCACTAGGCCAACCAAGTAGTGATCGGAATCGATATTGGCTCCTCGATATGTTCTGACGTTTAACAGACTCGACTGTCGTCGGCGGCTTATTAACACGTGGTCGATCTGGTTGAAGGATTATCCATCAGGGTACGCCCATGTGAACTTGTGGATTTTCTTGCGCGCAAATTTGGTACTTCCTACAACCAGATTGTTCGCTGCGGCGAACTGGACCAATCTACTACCATTATCGTTACTGTGCTCATGCAGACTGTGACAGCCAGTGTATTGGCGGTACATTGGCTCCCTACCGACTTTTGCGTTAAAGTCCCCCAGGATGATTATGAAATCATGCCTGGGGCACACATCTATGATTCTAGCGAGGCGGCCGTAAAACAGGTCCTTCTCCTCTTCCTCTTTTTCTTCGGTAGGAGCGTGAACGTTTATGAGGCTTATATTTCGTTAAAAATGTATGATTAATCATTATGTTCAACCATCGCTACATTACTTAACATCATGATCAACGTAGTGTTGAGCTTCGAGGTTTGATGCGACAAGTGCCTATCAGGCAACACAGAATGAGTGCCAATCAGGCTACACTTTGCACACTACACACACACGATTGAACTCAGAGCGTTAATAAAGATCATTCCTGCATTAAGCGTACAAGCGAACACACGTCTTTTCTTTTGGTGCAACAGTCCACTCAGTTTTTCCACTTTCCGTTTCTCTTCCAGTTCAACAGGTTATGGGCCCAGCTCTGTGAGGCCAGTTCAATTGAAAAGTGCGCGACGCGGTTCGGAATAACAGTTGTTTTTTCGGTGTGAAAATTTACGACATTTCCGGAAGGTACGCGGTGCGGTTAAGGAATCGCGTGTTTTTTCGTGGTAAAAGAGAAAATCCAACCGGGAAGGATTTTGCACGGGCAAAAATGGATTTTTCGAAAGTGGGTGTCATCCGGCTGAACAACCGAAACTATCTGTTACAGGTAACTGTGCCGACAAACCGCGTGCCTCTTTTATGGCACACGCAAACCAAAACAAACAGATAATGACAGGAGATAGGTGTAAACATCTCGGCTGTCAAAGTCGATGTTCGAAATTCGGATATCGGGAAAAGGGCAACGTTCGCTGCGTAACGCGATGGCGCAACGGCCATCGCGGGAAGAAAGGGCTTAAATAGACCGTGCGCAGGATAATCGGCCTCTTTCAAAACTAGCGAACGACAAAGACCGCGTTTTTAAAACTACAGTTAATAATTACATTCGGTCGAGCCGGTGATTAATAAAGCACATTGTACGTTGGTGAAAACGGTCGTTATTTTTCATATTCGCTATCGTCGAGGAGCCGACGAAGTTGCTTTCGCAACATTTTTTTAAAAACGCGCTTACTGTTAACAACGCGTTGTTACGTCGCCAACCGTTAAGGTACCGTCGCGAGTGAGTTCAGTGAAGTTCGCAGAATGTCCCGTACACCGATCCCGCCTCGAGGAGAACCTCTTCGCGAAGGACTGGAGCAGCTTCCTCCCTTCGTTGCTAGACCAGGTAGCGTCCGCGGATCCGGTAGAACCAGCACAGATCCGTTGGCCAATTCTACAACTAAGCCTACGGAAACTGGACGGGCATCATCGATATCATCGAGGGCATCATCTAAACTACGGAACGACACCCTGCATGAGCTGGTAAAGAGAGCTCGCGAAGCTAAGCGCGAGCTAGCGGCGATCGAGCGCGAAAAAGCTGACGTTGTGGTTGAAACCACACCATCGATTGTCGATACGGAGAGAGAAGTTGCACAGCTGCTACACGATACCGATTATCGTGATGAACCAGACCACCGAGAGCTAGGCAGCCACATCCCAGCTGCGGTTACTGGACGACAACCAGGTAACCACATCCCAGCCACGGTTGCTGGACCGATACGGTCGGAGAACTACCGTCTACCGCCCCAAGTGGTTGCTGTGCCGGCGAAACATCCTGTGAGACAATCCACAGCGATCGACGAAGAGTTGAGGAAGATCGAAAAGCAGTTTGAGCAACGGCTGTTAGAGGAGAAACTTCTGGCCATTGAAAGAAGTGAGCTCCGTCGATTGGCCGAAACTAAACAGCTACTAGAGGAATCGTGCCGCCCCTCGACGAGCTACACCGCAAGGCAGCCTGAGGAGTCATACAGACCAGCCGTAAGTTTTGTGCCAGTGAGACCAGAAGGAACGACCCAAGCGCCACGATCCGGGGCACAGAACTACGCGGCAAATTTTCCTTCCTTTAACAAGAGTCAGGTATCAGCGCGAAGGTGTACGAATCGTGAGCTGCCACCCTTTACCGGGGACCCCAAGGAGTGGATGGCGTTCATAGCCAATTACGAACACTCCACGGCTATATGCGGCTACACCAACGATGAAAACATGTTACGGCTACAGGCATGTTTAAGGGGTAAGGCCCGTGAGGCAGTCGCTAGTTGCCTACTATAGGCCCGATTATTTAACACAAATTGTAAAAACAAGTTGTCAAAATCGGAAGATTTGTATTATGACATCCGTTTGTGTTGTGTGTTGGAAAAATAAAATTTGACGAAACACAAACTCACAAGCATACTGCCAAGATATGTATTATGAAACACAAACGGAAATCCAAAATTGTCAAACTGCTTTCCGTCAGCTTTTTGTCACGGAAAGGCGCCAATCTCAGATTGTTTGACCGACACAACACAACAATGGAGTTGTTGCTGTTGCTTTCACGGCAAAATATAAGTATTTTATTTCAGAAATAATCAAATTTTATCATTGTAAACAAAAATACGTGTTCTGTCATATCCAAATGGCAATATGCTGGAGATACTGGTAACGTGCTGCTTTTGGGTTAAGAAGCTGCTGTTATTTCCTTCCTCTGTTGTTCTTCGATGGTAGTCGAAAGATGAAGAGCTCACGCACCCGGTTTGCATTCAAAAGCATTGGATTCCAGCAACTTCTTCAGTGAATGACTGCTTCAACAGCCAACAGCATAGGCACATATAATTATCACATCTAATACAGCATACACTTTTAGGAATAACAAGGACTCGGAGGGCTCGATCTCTGCCAGAATGTCAAGGAAAATTTCCTTCGACACACGAAATTTTTTATTAAATCTGAAATTAACTACCACCAAATGAAACATGTATAACACGGTTTGCACAAATGATCCGCATGCTTAACTCACGCTTGGTTAGAAAGCTGTAACGGGTCGAAAACACTTCGAAGCAGTCGACGCTATTTGGCCAGATCTACCGTTGTTTCTTCTTCACTGCTGCTATCGTCACTTACAAAGTGGGAGAAAATCATTTCGATGTTTTAAACAAGGATTGTTAGCTTGATAAACGATTGTGTCTTAAATAACCTTGTTTACTTTTTTTTTATTTTGAATTTGAACATTTTGACACATCGACAAAGGCTTTGACACAGCTTTAACGAAAGAAAAAAATTAACGAAACTTGTCTGTCACAAGAACGGTTTCAAAATGCATAACTATTTTCCGTTTGTCTTGACGCACTTGTCTTGTGTCATTTCCGTTTGTGTTTAATAATCGGGCCTTATATCCGGACAGTATTCCCGAGGCCATCGAAATCCTCAAAGAATGCTACGGACGCCCAGAGCTGGTCGTCAATACAATGATGGCCAACATTCGTCGTATGCCGCCCCCGAAGGATGACCGATTCGATGCACTTGTGGATTATGGTGTCGCTGTGAGGAACTTCTGTGCATCTATAACGGGCTCTGGACTACACAGCTACTTCGACGGAGGACCACTGCTGGAGGAGCTCGTGGACAAGCTGCCGCCGTACGTGAGGCTGAACTGGTACTACTACCAAAACCGCTGCACGCACACCACATTGGCCGTATTCAACGATTGGATGAAGGAACTGGTACGCGCTGCCAGCCGAGGCGTGAAGCATACGAGCGGTCGTAGGGAGGTGAAGGTTGAGTCTAATGATCGTCATCACGACCGTAAGTACGCTTATCAGAACGTTCACTCCACAGGTACGACCATAAAACCAGCGCCAGCACAGTCAACATCTGAGGGCAACACAGAGCATTATGTTGCTTGCCATGGAGAATGTCAAGCCCTATCCGTGTGCAGCAAGTTTCTGGGGATGAGTGTGCATTCACGTTGGACGCTAATTAAACGTGGATCTCGATGCAGGACATGTCTTAGAAAGCATCAGGGTGCTTGTGACGTCCATGTTTTATGTGGAATGCATGGGTGTGAACGTCGTCATCATCGGTTGCTACATTCACCAAATAACAACCAAGTCCAACCGGACACTCAGCAAGAGAGCAATCGGGTCAATAGTAGCTGCAATGTACACTCCGCGCTTCCCGAGGGTGTGCTGTTAAAATATGTTCCGGTGACGCTGCACGGCAATGGACGGAGCGTTGACACAATCGCGCTCCTAGACGACGGATCATCGGCGACATTTATGGAGCATGATTTGTTAATGCAACTGGGCATTAGTGGCACGCCTCGCCCCTTGTGCATATCGTGGACCGGAAACCAGAGCAGAGTCGAGGAGCAGTCGGTAGAACTTTCCGTGAAAATATCTGGCGCTTGAGCGTCTACCGTGTATGATATGAAAGCAGTACACACGGTTCGCACGCTTGGTTTATGCAGCCAGACAGTGACACCGACGCAATTAGCAGCTGAGTACAAACATCGAAAAGGGCTGCCGTTGTCGTCGTATCAAAACGTCTCAGCGAAAATTCTCATCGGTATTGACAATTGCTTCTTGAGCCAAGCGCTAAAAACGATCGAAAGAATGGCAGATGAGCCAGCAGCATCGAAGACCCGACTTGGATGGGTGGTTTATGGGCCATGCAAACGCAGTACATCCGATACTGGGAATGATGAAAATAAATCCTTGAATGTGCATATTTGTCCCTGCAACAAAATGAAAGATGATGAGATGGATCTGGCATTAAAGGAGTACTTCTCTTTAGAATCGTTGGGGTTGTACCGTCCTGTTAAACATTTGCGCTCCGATGATGAAGAACGTGCGCTGAATATCCTCGCCTCAAATGTTCCGTTGATAGATGGGCATTTTGAAGCAAGCCTCCTCTGGAAATATGATATGGTTAAGCTTCCCAATAGCAGAGCAATGGCTTTGAAACGTCACGAGTGCTTGGAGAGAAAACTGCGTCGTGATCCAGAGCTCGCCACCACAATGCACGCTAAGATAGTGAAGTACGAGCAAAGGGGATATATAAGAAAACTCACCCAAACCGAGCAAAACGCCAGTGAGCCGAATGACTGGTATTTGCCTATATTTCCAGTCACGAACCCAAATAAACCTGGCAAAATTCGAATCGTATTTGACGCTGCAGCAAAAGTGAACGGGGTCAGTTTAAATTCCGTCCTGCTGACTGGACCGGATCAACTCGTAGGGCTACTCAACGTCCTTTATAAATTCCGTGAGTACAAAGTAGCAGTAACAGGCGACATTCGAGAAATGTTCTTCCAGGTACGAATGAACCCACGCGACCAACGCAGTCAGATGTTCCTTTGGAATGATGGAAAGATTGGAAGCACCCCACAAACATACGTGCTTAAAGTAATGACGTTTGGCGCAGCATGTTCCCCAAGCACCGCACACTATGTGAAGAACTTAAACGCTGATCGATTCGAAATAGAGTATCCGAGAGCAGTCGAATGCATTAAATATGAGCATAACGTTGATGACATGCTCTCCAGCGTAGAAACCGAAGATGAAGCCATTCAGCTAGCTCGGGATGTGTGCTTCATTCACGCCCAAGGTGGATTTGAGATCCGCAATTGGTTGTCAAATTCAATCAAAGTCAAGGCCGCGTTGAACCGGGTTGAACCCGTAGAAGTAAATGTACCAGTTGAAATAGAAATGGCAACAGAGAAGGTACTTGGTATGTCATGCGTCATACTTTGCTTCATCACTCGATTAACACTTCGACTATCGAGTTCACTCGATTTTCTAAATGGCAAAGATTGGTAAGGGCTGTTGCGTATGTTTACCGCTTCTTTAATAACTGCCGAAAAGAAAGTACTAAGCAGCAAGGAGGGCTAACGCATGGTGAATTGGAACGAGCTGAATACGCAATTTACAAGCAAGTACAGAAAGATCACTATGAGGATGATATAAGATTACTCGATAATAGTGAGCTACAAATACATCCGTGGAAACAGCCACTTAACAAAGCAAGTCCATTGTACAAACTGAGCCCGTTAATCGACAAACAAGGAGTGCTGCGTATGAGAGGGATGATTGATAAATGTGTATGGGTTGGCGATGATACCAAGCGACCAGTTATCATCCCAAATCAGCATTATGCAACCGGCCTGCTGATTAGTTGGTACCATCACAAATATCGACATGCCAACCATCAAACGGCGATTAACGAAATAAGACTCAAATACCATGTTCCACAACTTAAAACCACTTATAACCGAGTAAGACGCTGTTGTCAATACTGCAAAGTGCGACGTGCCACACCACAACATCATGCAATGGGAAATCTCCCGTACCAACGGCTAGCTGCGTTTCAACATCCCTTCTCGTACACGGGTGTTGACTATTTCGGACCGATGGTAGTCGCAGTCGGAAGACGAACCGAAAAACGGTGGGGAGTGATTTTCACCTGTCTCACCACCAGAGGAATTCACATCGAGGTTGCGCATAGCCTCTCTACGGACTCTTGCATTTTTGCTATCCGCAACTTCACAGCGCGGAAGGGAATGCCGTTGGAGTTCATTAGTGACCGGGGCACTAACTTTGTAGGTGCATCGCGAGAGCTCAAGGAAGCAGCGGCGCTGATTGATGCAGAACGATTGATGGCAGAATTTGTACAGCCTGGGACGAGATGGGTGTTTAACCCACCTGCCGCACCGCATTTTGGTGGGTCATGGGAAAGACTCATCCAATCGATAAAAAAGACGCTTTCCTCCCTCGATCTTCCCCATCACCCTACCGACGAGCTGCTCCGGGCTAGGTTGAGTGAAGTAGAGTTGATTGTGAATTCGCGACCCTTGACCGACATTCCGTTAGAAAATGAATCCGAGTCCCCACTATCACCAAATCACTTCATTTTAGGCAGCTCAAATGGAAGAAAGCCACTGTTGCCGTTTGACGATTCGATCCCTTTGATGCGTAAATCCTGGAAATCGGCACAACAGTTTGCAGATATGTTTTGGAAGCGATGGGTTTCCGAATACCTACCAACATTGACGAGACGGACAAAATGGCACCAGCCTACTAAACCAATAGCTGAGGGCGATTTAGTATTGATAGCGGACTCCAACAACCCACGAGACTGCTGGCCTAGGGGACGCATTGTGAAGATCTGCCGAACGGCCGACAATCAGGTACGGCGCGTGACCGTACAGACTGAGAGTGGGATGATAGAGAGACCTGCGGTAAATATAGCTATTTTAGACGTCGGCACAACGTAGTTCAGCCACTGAGAGCGTCATACCGGGAGGGAGAATGTTACAGGTAACTGTGCCGACAAACCACGTGCCTCCTTTATGGCACACGCAAACCAAAACAAACAGATAATGACAGGAGATAGGTGTAAACATCTCGACTGTCAAAGTCGATGTTCGAAATTCGTATATCGGGAAAAGGGCAACGTTCGCTGCGTAACGCGATGGCGCAACGGCCATCGCGGGAAGAAAGGGCTTAAATAGACCGTGCGCAGGATAATCGGCCTCTTTCAAAACGACAAAGACCGCGTTTTTAAAACTACAGTTAATAATTACATTCGGTCGAGCCGGTGATTAATAAAGCACATTGTACGTTGGTGAAAACGGTCGTTATTTTTCATATTCGCTATCGTCGACGAGCCGAAGAAGTTGCTTTCGCAACAGCATATGAACGACCACATAAATACGATTTCATCCACTTTACCAGGGGTGGTGATAATCCAAGTCTATCAAGCCGCTAACGAATTGCATCAGATTTGTCGTAGTTGATCTCTTATGCATGAATCCATGTTGGTTGGTGCTGATGTATTTGCCGGCAGATGCTTTTAATGGTTCATAGATGAGGAGCTCGAACACTTTGGCGCAGGCAGCTAAAGAGGTAATACCTCGATAGTTCACTGCTTCGTTTTTGATGACCTTTTTGTGGATGGGTGGTAGTCATGAGACCTTCCACAGTGATGGAAAGGTTCCTGTGCGCAGAGATTCGTTAAAAATCTTAGTTAAAACAGCAGCTACCGATACGGCACAACGCTTGAGAATTGTCGCTGGGATACCATGTGGCCCCTCGGAATATGATGACTTGAGACGCTCGATTTTTGGGTAACCAGGGTCTCGGTGACGAAAGGTAGCGTGACATGAATTGCATCTGCCGGAGTGTTCACGAGTGCGGAAGCAACAGCCTCCGGATGTGTGATGTTAGAGATGAAGCTATCCTCGAAACGCGTGGCGAACAGTTCACAAATATCTAATGGCGAGTGTGCACAATTATCCTTATACCGAATAGTCCCGGGGAGGCCAGTTGACTTGCGCATGTTGTCGGCAAAGCTCCAAAAGCGGCGAGGGTACTTTTGCAAGCTTCGTTCAGTGTGGCGTATATATCGACGATAGCAGACTTTATTATAACGTCGATAAAGTGCATGAACACCATTGTAGTAAAGCCGACACGGTGTGGACCGACTAGCGCGCAAATAGTCATAAGCGGCTCGCTTTGCTTTTTTTAGCGCATGCAATGTGCGGTCACCCCACGGCGGCCCGCGATGGGGCTTTTTAATAGGAGCACATTCACGCAATGCGGCCCGCATAAACTCTGAGAAATCGTTCGTGGCATGGTCAATGGATGTATAGTTTGAGCATTCAAAGGATTGGTTGAAGGAGCAGATCAGTCTCTTGAGTTTAGTAAGGTCAGCACATGCGTAATTGAGCTTTATTTCCGTAACAGTGGTAGCGTGATTCATAGACGATGCTGTGATTTCCAAATCAAATTCGAGCGGTGGATGATAGCAGTCTATTGGCAGCAGCGGGTGCTCGCTGACGCGTATGAACGAAGAAGTTGTTGCACTTGACCAATTTCCGTATGCAAGGTCTAAAATGCGCCCCATAGAGTTAGTGTTGTTATTAAGTTGGTAAAGCGCATTCTGGTGCAGTCCATCGACGAATTGGGCGCTACGAACTGAACTAGTATGAGGTTCAAAAACACAAAAGGGGTTACATGATTCGATTGCGCAGGCGACCAGGAAAGAGCGGGTTGGTTAAAGTCTCCCACGAGCACGAATCTGTCGTTTGGACCTAGTGTATCGCAAATGCTGTTGACGGTGTCCAGTAATGCATTTTTTTTTTCCTTCGTCCGTGCTGTGGTTGGGAGGAAGGTAGGCAGCAGCAATGTATAAACGGTACGGCGGGAGCTGAATGCAGATGCAAGCGAATTCAAGTGTTTGCGCAAGCACTGGAAGCGCATGAGAGCGGAGCGCGGAACTCACCGCAATTCGTACTCCACCGCCTCGAGATAGAGAGCTATTTGCGGCATTTCTATCGCATCGATAGACACAGTGCGCATCGCCAAATAGGAGAGCTGTGGGAAGGCTGGGATCGAGCCAAGTCTCCGTGAGTACCACAACATCATAGTCCACTTCTAATACAGTTAAACGGAACTCATCAGCTTTGTATCGTAAACCTCGCACGTTCTGATAGTATACAGTTATAGACGTTGAACGGACGTTGAGTGGTAAGCGTGTTGGTGCATGGTCATCGGTGAGAGATCGTGTCGTTGACGTGTTGTTATTTCGTGTAAACAAGTGACTAGTCAGGTTCAGTGGCACAGTGCCTTTTGAGGAAATAGTTGTGTGATTGTTACTTAAGAAAAAAGTGTTGAATAGTAGTTTGGTGAATTTTAACGGTGTTTGGTGTAGCTGTAGTTGTTTTTGGTGGAGCAGGCGTTATTAAGGTACAATTCATATCGGGTGATAATTGTACAGAGTGCATCGGGCTATGTCGAAGAGGTATAGGTGTATTTGTGTTGGTAAATTCAGGACAATGGTGAGACGGCCTTTGTGGGAGTGAGATAAACTCACGCACACCGAGCTGGACCGGCCAAGATCCTGCGGTAAGTGCTTTATCTCGAAGAGCAGCGATAATTCTAACCTTGAAAGTTAGTGAACTAACCGAGCTAATGGTTGTTCCCGCTTTCAGCAAACTAAAAGCGATGACGTCCGTGGTGTCCAACTGTGATTTTACCATCGAGACTATCTGGTCAACGGTGACGGTTTTAGCTAACTTAGACAGATGTAGCCACATATAGTTTGTTCTTAGTAGTTGTGACATGGGAGAGGTGGTAATGCCCAAAATATTGCAACACAGCCGATTGAAATAAGTTCATCTCGGGCACCCAGAAATTAATAGGATGAAAGCCATAGCCAGAAGTTATTTTTATTGGCCATCAATAGACCATGACATTGTCGATTGGGTGAATTAGTGCCATGCCAGATAGCAGCTGGCCAGAAGCACCTGGTCCGTGGTACCGCATTCATGTTGACTACGCGTGACCTCTCAACGGGGAAGGGTACCTGATGATCGATTCGTTCTCGAAGTGGCCAGAAGATATTCCAACGAGCAGTACAACAACAACGGCAACGATAAGTATACTGCGTAACATATTTGCTCTTTTTGGCAACTCAGTAACACTTGTGTCGGATAATAGTCCACAATTTACTAGCACAAATTTTGAATCTTTTTGTAGTTTAAATGAGCGCGCTTTGAGGAAGATGTCAGCCGATGGTCTCACGTTACGAGAAGCTCTGGACAGCTTCTTGCAGACCTATCGTGCCACCCCGAACGCTCAGCTGAATAATTCGAAAACTCCTGCCGAGATTATGCTAGGCCGGACTTTACAGGACTTTACTAGAGCTGTTATTGCCGCCACGTCAAGTTTCACAACCGAATCCTGGTCTGCGAGTTCGTGAGCTAAATCCCGGTGAGTTGATCTACGTTAAGGAGTACCGCCTGAACGATTGGAAATGGGTCACTCCTACGGTGGTCGACTAGCAAGGCAGATACAAGTACCTGGTTCGGACTGCTGAGGGGAAGACGTACCGTAGACACATTAATCAGCTACATCGGCTTACAGTATCGGACAATAAGATAGGGCCTTTTTTTTCAACGCTCCATGCACCCGTTGGGACAGGTTTATGTGTGGTTTGTGTTTGTTTGTGTTTGTGTTTGTGTGTGTTTGTGTGTGTGTGTGTGTGTGTGTGTGTGTGTGTGTGCATGTGTGTGTGTTTGTTTGTATGTTTCTATGTGTGTGTGTGTGTATGCTTGAGTATGTATTTGTGTGTGTGTGTGTTCGTGTCCAAAGTATGTCGTTTCGGATCGATTTGTAAGTACTTTTTTTGTGTGTTTGGGTTAGGTTTTTGTTGTTATTAGCAGGAACATCGCCCTCACGACAAGTGTTTCTTCGATACATTAACAATCTTACGGTATTCCTCTGCCGTGGTTTTCCTAGGACATCCGGGTGACTTGCGCGTTTCGGTTGTCCGAAGCGCATTTGCCACAAAAGTGCGCGATCGTTCCATCACGTATTCGATCGTTTTGCGCTTAATGCCAGCAGTCGCCATTCGCTTTATGCTATGGCGCTGATAACCGGTACAATGTTTACCTCGACCCATCGTTAGGGGCCGTCCATAAATTAAGTAACGCTGAAATTGGGATTTTTCGACCCCCTCCCCCCCTATCGTAACAAAACGTAACGTTGGAGGAGACCCCCCTTCCAAAATTACGTAACGCATGATCGAACACCCCCCCCCCTTGATTTGGTTTTGCATCAACAAATACAAAAAAATATGGGTTTATATTTTTTTATTTGATTGCTTTTATAAAGTATGCAGAGTTGTTTTAATTATTGTTTAATTAAAATTAACGTTTAATTAATGAAAGGAAAGTTAAATAAAAAATTTATAATTAAGGAAACACATAATATATATGTTGAGCATTTTTAGACATCTTGCCAGATTGGCTTCAATTGTTCAGTAATGTTTATGATGGGAACACTATCTGTTTCGATTACATTGGCATCTTCTTCATTCCATATGACATCTTCATTATGTATGTGTATTACTTCTTTTAACCTATCATCATTCTTTTGTTCTGAAGTAAGGTTTTTTCCCTTCTCCTTGGCTCCTTGGCGTAGCGCGAGTTCACGTTTCAGCACCTCCAGTTCTTTTCTTTCTAACTGAAGTTTCTCCATCTCTAGCTCGTACCACGAAGCTAGATAGGCATCCTTCGGCTCCTCCGGTGGACTCGCACTCCTACCGCCGTTCTGTCGCAGTGTCGAGTACGCCAACGGTTCCACACGCTGGTCATCCTGCAGGGGATCCTCTCTTCTACTCTTCGATGGCCCCGCTGCTGGGCTCAGGATCGTCGGTGTCTCACTTTTGTGGACTCCTCCACGTCTCGGTGTCGATCCTGCCAATAGGTCGCTATCGGCTCGATGCGCCTGCTGGTCACCACAGCTTTCCGGAGTATATTCACCCTCCATGGCACTTCTCACACTCTAACTTGCACCAAATTTTTAATTTGTTACGGATGTAACAAGAGTAGCGAAACTGATAAACAAAAAACAGATCTTTGAACACCTTTTTGAAGGGAGGGTTAAAAATTTGCTGCGCTTTATTTGCCTGTTTCTTTGCTACTACCGCTTAATCGTTCCCTGTCTCGTAAGGTTACGAATTCCCTTTCTCGATCATCCGGGTGGTCCGGATGATCGAGGCAGCCGAATTATCCAACTAATCCTGATTGACAGCACCGCACGACTGTTGTTTACCAACAATATTATACAGGTCGATGAGTTTAGCGTAGAATGACATGTAACTGTTTGAATTTTGTTGACGGTAAGATTGAAAACTACAGTCTTTACCTAAGACACACGGCTCTTAAACCTGTATTACACGGTGGATTTTTTTATGGCAATTTTCTGTCAAACCTCTGTTTTGGTATTTTATAAATGTCAAGTTCGTATTCCCTATCAAAAGATATAAAGAAATAAAAGTGCAAAACTTACCCAGATGGGCGATCATTTGTCAGTGACCAGTGATAGGATTGTATTACGTTACGTAACAGAATACGTACTCTCCCCTATGTAACAAACCGTAATGCTACAGGGAACCCCCTCCCCCCCCCCTTTGAGCGTTACGTAATTTATGGACGCCCCCTTACAAAAATTGCCTACTTGGACTGTCAAGAACGCACTGGTTAAAAACTTGAACACGACTGATGCCGTGCTCTGCTTGCGTTCTGCTTTCATACGCGATGAATCACATCGTTGGCGAGCAGCGCAAAAGGCGTATAGATAAAAACAATCAATGAGTAAGCGAGTGAGCGTCTACCCATTCAGGTCGAGAACAGAATACTGCCGCGCTCAAGAAACAAAACGCGCATTGAAAATAACACCAGCGCGCTTGCTCAATGCACGCATAAAGTTTCCGATGCGCACACAACGTTCAACTCAGAGATGCATGCAGGCTTTTCAATGGCGTGCACTGGCGAACCACCTGTGAGAAAATGCCGAGTTCATTGCTATTGTGCGCGTTTCCATTTCACACCGCTGTCGCATTGACATTCATCAAAGAGCACACCTGCGTTCTCGTCCGAGGAACAAGCGCTGCTGTCGATGCAAACTTTCGCTTTTATCCAAGTGTGAACGCACGCTGTTTCACATGATAACAACCATTATCAGAATACTTTTGACGCAATATGACATCATGGGAAGCTACGTTTCTTCCGACACAAACCCGCGCACTCGCAGATGCACGCACAAGAACATTTAAAAAAACACCACACACACACACACACACACACACACACACACACACACACACACACACACACACACACACACCACACACACACACACACACACACACACACCACACACACACACACACACACACACACACACACACACACACACACACACACACACACACACACACACACACACACACACACACACACACACACACACACACACACACACACACACACACACACACACACACACACACACACACACACACACACACACACACACACACACACACACACACGCCCACACAAACCCAAGTAATGTGGTACACAAGTGCACGGTGCGATGAAAAAAAGGCCCTAACATTTTGTCCGATACTGTATCAGTGACGGTTCGTTTAAGGACACAACACGGGCCTCGTTCACCACTACCTTTGGATATGTTATTCGATGCTTGGCACTTTAATCCGTCACCAGTACAGGCGGTCCCCGAGATACACGGTACCTCTTATACGCGGATTCGGAGATACGCGGTTTTCCAAATTTGACAGTTCTTTGAGCAAATTGTACTGATTTGACACATCCATTGCGAAATACGAAATCATTTCCATATTGATCGAATTTAAAATACCATTTCAATTGGTATATAACTGTTCAGTTCAGTAGAAACATATCAAATATTTAATTTGGAGGCTAAAGCCTCCCAGTACTTGCAACATTGCACGAAAATTAGAGATATTCGTAGCTGGAAATCACGAGATTCGACTTACGCGGAAATTCGAGATACGCAGTATTTTGCGGCCGTTTTCGATCCCCATTAACCGTGTATCTCGAGGACCGCCTGTACCTGCATCATCGGGCCAGCTAGAAGCTGATAAACCGTCCTCACCGCCAGCGCCTGTGTCGTCCTGTGTTGTTCCATCTAGTAATTTTAATATTGAGAGCAGCTGTCCAACACTCATCGAATGTCCACGAAGAAGAGCTACATCCCGCAGAGCGGATCAACCAATCGATTTGGTACATGGACCACGTCGCTCTTCTCGCAACAGGAGACTGCCCAGTCGGTTCGATGTGTACCGAACGTTTTAATGAGGGAGATGTAATGGTGTATATTTTGCTTTGGTGAGCCAACCTGTACACATCACGGCTCTCACTGATGAGTGCACTCATCTCGTGAGATGCCGATAGGTTCGGGCTTATGACGTGACCCCCGAAAGATCACTCTCTTTCCGGCGCGCCTCAACATAGGATATTAAATAATGGTTTTATATGTGTTAACTTATTCGCGTGCATTCGTCCACCTCTTATTTTAACTACATGACGACAGACCTTAACACTCACCTTGATGAATGGGGCATTATCGGGTGAGAGAAGGGGCTACTCTTCCACGGAGTTGAGGGGATAGGAAGAGAAAGGGATAGAAATGGAAGACAAGGGGGGTATTTTTGTTGAGGGTTTTTTTTTGGGAGAGAGGGAAGATTCTTCCCCGGAGGAAGAGGAGCCAATTGAAAAGGCTCGTTTTTATAGAAGGGACGAGGAGCAAGAAGAGTCAGACTCTTCGGATTGGTCTTTTGTTTCAAGTTTATCTGTAGTTTTGTTCTGATTAAAAGTTTAAAAGTGATTTGCATGTTTTTAATAGTTTATGTAAGCAGAACAATTTTCTTATTTAACTGCCAAATCAATAGTGGGTAAAAAGTCGAGCAGTCGTTAAAATGTTGGTCATTTGTATCGCGAACGACAAAAATTGGCTATATAATTATCAACTGCTTCGAAGCAGTTGATAAACAGTGCATAGTGCACATTCTACGTGAGTCAGACTGTGATTTGGAGCAATAAATCATGAATTGGAATATTTAATATATACAAAACAAAGCATTAAGATATTTCGTATGAGTTTATTATAAAAATTTGAAAACATTGCCTCTTATACAAAAAAATAAGTAAAAATAAAATTAAACTGGATAATTAATTTAATTAATTGAAAACAAGTTATTACGAAAATGCGTAAAGATGATAATTGATTATTGCTACTTGGTGTAACGTCCTACGTGGACATATTGGCCAATACAGGCTTTCGATACTTATTGAGTACCACGCAGGCGGAAAGTCAGTCCTTACTACGGAGGACGGTCCATTTTAGATTTGAACCCACGACGGGTATGTTGTTAGGTCATGCGTGTTCCACGGAACTGTGATAGTTAACTTAAAAGGTTAATAATTTAATAATAGATGACATTTTTATTGTTCATTTCATTGTTAATTAAAAAAAATTCTGGCCTTTAAATACAGAAGAGGCGGTTCCATGGTTCCAGCCGTTATCTTACACAACTTAACAACATGCTCGTCGTGGAATGAAGCTTAGTGCAGTATCCTCGCTTAGTAACGATTGAATATCCGACATCCGGGTGGCACTGAATAAGTCTAGAAATCCTGTATTGGCAGTCATGCTCACGCAGGATGTTAGGTCAAGTAGAAGAAGAAGTACATATTCTTCTTCTTCTTTTCACACGGCAAAAAACCGTTGTCGGTAAAGACCTGTATGTACCACAAGTGGAATTGGTTTTCAGTTACTTATTTATTATCAACTCAGGATAGTCAATTCTAAGTATGGGGGCATGGTCCATTCGGGGCTCTCATGGCGTACATGTTATTAAGTCTTACGAGTTGACGACAGCGCCACGAGACAGGTCCTGATTTTTTTTTTATCGTAATCATTGCATTGTAATCTACCTGGATTGCTACCTAGTGGTGAAGATAAACCCACTAGCGTTTGAAAAATGACTTCACCATCATCGAATAAGGCCCGGAAAGATTTTACTCCAAGCTCGGAATTGTCCGGGACCGGAACCATCTGAAGCCGTTCGTAACCACCTAGAACCATCCGGAGCTATCCGGAACCATCCGCAGGCGTCCTGAACCTACCGGAGCCGTCCTGATCGAGCCGTCCGATGCCAGCTCCGGCTGCAGACTAGTGGCTACGGACGGTTCAAGACGGCTCAGAACGGCCGCATACGGCTCTGACTATTCAAACAAATCGGCTTCCACCAGTGTTGCGAACGGTGACGTTCATCGACATAAAATTGTAAACATTCATTCGATTTGAAGCTTCCCATTCCCATCTCTCTCTGTCATTTGACATTCCCGTCAAAAAATGTCATTTGACATGAAGACATTTTCAAGATACATTCATTTGACATTCGCCAACCTGTATGAGTAGTGAACTGTGTCGTATTGTAAAACGGCCGTATTCATGTCAAACTACAACAGAGCGTGCGGTGCAAAGGCTTTCATTTCACTAGTTTTTGCTATTTCACTAGAATCCCCATATTCAGCGACGATACGCTTCATAATCCTCCGATCGTATCGATATGTGTTGTTCAAAAAATGTCAAATGACATTCATACTACATTGTTTACATTTCATGTCACTGCATCAGCCCTGACGGTAGCGACACGAATGAATTTCGTTTAATGACAGTCGTGTCGTGGAAGCATTGAATGTCATCAGCCAAAAAATATTTTGACCGGCTGTTTACGGTGACTGTCATGAAAAATGTCAACAGTTAACAACACTGGCTTCCACGGCACCTGCTGTTGAATAGCGACTCCGGGTGGCTCCAGTTGGCTTCCTACGAAAACATGGGTTTGATGAATCTGGATTAAAACACGCAAATTTCAAGCTGTGAATGTACGCATGTCACTGCGATATAGAACAATACAGAAACGCCCAATACAGAATTTGAAACATTTAGCATTTAAAAACACAATATAAACGTAAAACACATTTTTTAGCCGCTTTAGGCCGAAAATACACGAACCGGAATTTCGCGGCCGCGGAATTCCGCTTGCTGAAAAATGTATGGATATGACAGCTCGGGAAAGTTGCCGTTGACACTTTGTATATGGGTTTCACAGCAAGCGGAATTCGGCGGCCGCGAAATTCCGGTCCGTGTATTTTCGGCCTTAGGGTAATTGTAAACATACCCAAGTAAACAAATCCAATTTGACAGGTGGCGAAACTACTCGATCGGTTTTTATATTGGTCGATATAATTTTATCGACCGGTAAGGCCCGTGACTGTGCTTCATCGGATGTGATTTTATCATAATGCGTTCGTTAAACTCTGGGCGCTGGCATTTTGCATCAACTTTCTGCGGAGAACACAGTACAGGCGGTCCCCGAGATACACGGTACCGCTTATACGCGGATTCGGAGATACAGTCTGTTCCCGAGTTACGCGATTCTCGACTTACGCGGATTCGGAGATACGCGGTTTTCTAAATTTGACAGACCATATGTCAAATCAGTACAATTTGCTTCAAGTTCGGTAAAAATTTAATTTTTGCTAACAAATTGAAACCGCTTATAAGCCAGAAATATTAGAATTTTTCGCACAAATCATATCAAATAATGATAAAGTGTATAAAAAAACTAAATTAAACCAAAAACTCTGAGTAATCAATAGTATTTTAATTAAAAACGTGAAATTCGACACACCCGGCGCTCTAGCACCAATCGAACACGACATCGAACATGAAAAATGTATGGGATTTGACATGTTTGTCTTGTTTGTTTGTTTGTGTCTGACAGTGCACCTCCATATGATTATATGGGTTTGTTCGAGTCGGATGTCGTGTTCGATTGGTGCCAGAGCGCAGCCTTTCGCGGATATTCGAGTTACGCGGATTCGCCGGGAACGCAGAAACCGCGTAACTCGGGAACAGACTGTACGCGGTTTTCTAAATTTGACAGTTCTTTGAGCAAATTGTATTGATTTGACACATCCATTGTAAAATGCCAAATAATTTCCCTTTTGATCAAATGTAAAAACCGTTTGAACTGATGTAAAATTGTTAAATTCAGTCAGAATCACATCAAATAATTAAATTGGTGGCTAAAACCACTCCCTACTATAAAAATTGCAAAATGATTTTGATGATATTTTGACTGGAAATTTCGAAATTCGAGATATGCGTTATTTTGCGTCAGTTTTGGGTCCCCATGAACCGTGTATCTCGACGACCGCCTGTACAAGATAAGAGAGTGATGGGAGCGTTTCATTGGCTTCCCAAATAGCATTGGAGCGTTACGTTTCGCGATTTTTGTATGGAGGTTACTGCTCGCTACCTGCTCATAACACTGCTCGATAGCAGTCCTTAGTGAGCAGTAAACGTGTAACATTCTATGTAAGCTCAATGAAAGCTTAAAGCTAACCCGCTGTGCAAAGCGACGGAAAAAATCATGGCGTTCGGAGAATTTTATCATGCCTTCCTTTTCTCTCCAACGGCAAATTTGTCAAGCAGCTCGTCGAGCTTCCCGTCCCTGGCTCCGCCTCATACCCCTCGCCTGAGCGCGCTGTCGAAGGTTTGGATGTGTTGGTGCGCCAGACGGCCAATCGCTGTCAGCCATCGTCCGTGCTTTTTCGCTCCATAGCGCTATCTCTTTCTCGCGTGTGCTCAATGCTCATGAGCTGTTGTGGCGCTGTTGAGAAAAAACCGTTAACAAACATTGCGACGATGAAGTTGCATTTTCACAAATCAAACCAAAAAAGCGCAATGAGTTCAAACGCTGCAATGTAAAAATGACTACGGAATCGCTAGCTCACGCTGAAGGGTTTGCTGAGCAACGCGCAGAGCCCTAATCCGCATTAACACGTTCCGCCCGGCGCTGATTTTCAACAACATTCCTTTCCGCCGGCATCTAGAACGCAAGCTGATTGTAAAACCGGCATACTGGAAAGTCCACTGGCAGTCCCTGGGGCCTGACATAAAACTGAACGTGTTAAGCATTAAGCATAACTTTGTTATACTAAGCTTTTGCTTTCGTATGTAGCAGATTACGCAGATATGCTGAGCCGTCTGCGCATGGGTGTGAGTGTGCGTGTGTGTGCAGCACATTCGCCAAATGTGTTTTCTTCCGGAATGTTATGATCCATCGGTCAAAGAAAGGAAGGTGTGCATCACAGTGGCGGATTAGGGGGATCGGGGTCCCTAGGCGGAAAGACGAGTTGAGGCGCCTGTAAATGGTAACTGATGACCAGGAGGAGGGGATACTGGCACACAGCTGTTGGGAGATTGAACAGTCTATTTAAATTGCCGGTGGGAGGGAGAGGGGGGTGGGGTGGCTATGGGACCCCTACAATCATCGGTCACAGGTCCTGAAATTGTTGCCGCTATGGAGAAGGGAAGGGGGAAGGGGAGTGCTAATGGTTCTCCAGCCATGGAGTCCCAACGACCATCTTTCCGGGGGCCCTTGTCGCTAACACTCTGTCCACTTGTAGACATACGGCATACAACGGCATAGACTAGAGATTTTCGGCGACCGCCTAGTCCGCCTACCGTTAGATCCACCGCTGTTTCATGACGGTGTTTTTTTATGCAGGTGCATCCTTCCCGCTGCCTGCAGCTTATGCATCGGGCAGGAGATAGTGTGGCAGTATGCAAGTTGCCCGCTGGATATGAGCGGTCCCGCCGCACCGCCGTCATTCCTCACATCTGCATGCTCGTCGTGGGTTCTAACCGCGTATGAACCGTCCGCCGTAGCAAGGGCTGACTATCCGGCTACGTGTACGTCAAGTCCTGAAAAGGCCATCATGATCGCGTGGGCCATAATGACAAGAATAATAATAAGAAAAAGAACTTTGAAGCGCCATCCGTACCGGGGAAGAGTTTGTTTTGACTTTGTTGCTGCCGGGTCTACCGCCGTGGCGCGACAAAAGCACGGAATGCACTCGACCAAAGGACATGAACCTACCGAGCCTTACCCATTCCAAGCCATTGCCGGTCGCACGGTGTCATGATAACGACTCCAAGCCAACAAGTCGCCAGACTCTGGACGGACAGGTGCAGCACCATACGCTCACCGTAATAAACAAAATCAGAATCCTCTTTTGTATGAATTCAATTCATAATGTTAGCTGGCATCGCGAAAGAAATGGTTTAAAATTAACAGGCGTTAAAAATTAACCAGAGTCGTTAAAAATTGCTAGAATTTGGCATCGCGAACGCATTGAGTTCATTTGTTAATTTTAACGACTGGTCTATGCCGCCGTTAAACAAACGACTGTCAAGAGCGTATGCGATACAAATTAACAGTCGTTTAATTATACTGCTAGATTTTTTCCCCGTGTTTGCCTATATGCGATATCGAGCAGTCGTTAACTGTTTTGACGATCGTTTATTTTAACAGGAATGAACAACTTATGAACTCGGTTAAACCAAAATGAACTTTAAACAACTGTTAAAAAGAGTTCATTTATTCGCGATGCCGGCTGTTTTTTCCACTTGCGTTCGCTAGCTGAATTGGAAAGAAACGTGCTACATATCACACGCACGTTTGCTTCGATCGTGTGTCTTTTTAATACCCCCAATAGCAGAGCCGGTTGCAAAGATGGTAGTGCCAATCTAATGGTTGTGTTGTCTCTCAGGTAGCGTGGTCGAAAATGCGTGGTACTTTGTAGCCGCTGTTGATGAAAATGTACGCATCAGAATCAAACAGGTTTGGGGTTCCCGCACGCACGCACACACCCAAACACGCACGCACACACACAAACACGCACGCACACACGCACACACACATGCACACTCACACACATACACACACATGCACGTACGCGCGCACGCGAGCACGCACCCACGAAAGCGCGCACGCGATAACGCACCTATGAACGCGCGCACGCGAGAACGAGCCTACGAGCCCACGCACACGCACGAGCGAGTTATCGGAAGAAAAGCTGATTCAGATATCTTGTAGCGCATCCTCATCGCGCCGGGCGGGGAGGGGGATCGCGGCATGGTAGGCCGCGGGGCATGGGGATTTCTCAAGCTGAGAAAACATTCTCAAGCACTCATTTAAGTTTCTCAAGCACTCAAATCTTGTTCTCAGACGCGAGCCCGTGGCCGTCGTCAGTTTTTCTCACTCTGAGAAATTGTTATTGCCACACAAGCTTTATTTAGAGCTTTAAATAGAAAATATGTTTTTGATCGCATTTTTGTTTATTTTTTCAATTATATAAATTGAAAACATTTTCCAAAGTGGTTACCGAAAAACAAATAATACAATTGCTCATATTTCAGTGAGCCAATCGCTGCATCGTCAATTTTCTCAAAGATTCTCAAAGATTCTCAAAACCTATTTTGTTCCGATTCGACAAACGTTGAGAACGTAGGTTTCTCAAAAGCACTCATGAGTGCTTGAGAAAATGAGCGTTGAGAAACCCTATGGCCCCGCGGCCGTAGAGTGAACGGCCACTTTCCCCGCGCTGTGTGTGTGTGTGCGTGTGTGTGTAGAGACCCAAAAACTCGTGACAGATTTCGACAAATAAAAAAAAAAAATATTCCCACTATAGATTGTGCTACATGCTTCGAAGGTCGTTGAAGCATCAAACATGTTCAAATAAAAAAATATTAGATTAGTGTTAGACGTTCTCCTACGCTTGTTTTAAATTGGCTTCTCACCCTCGATTGGCACGGGCATCGAATGGTCTCATCAGCAGCGGCACGAAATAAAATAAACCATCAATACACCGATAACACTTTGAATCCCAATCCAGCTTCTCCTGCATCGTCTCAAGGTCACACACTAATTTAATAAATGCTAACACTCACCAATAACAATACACAACCGCAATGCACATATAATTATCAACGCTTACACCACAACACCCAATCAGCTGGCGGCAGAAGGCGAAGGCTCGGGCAAGAAGGTTGTGGTGATCTTGGGTTTGACATCCCTGATTTGCGCGACGAAACGCTCAATCGAGTTCGACACCTCAGCGCGAACAGTATAAATATAAGCGAATTTTAGTTTGTAAGAGGACTCTGGAAAATACAGAGGCGAATGAGCTAGACCTCAAAGTCTCTATAAAAATAAGTAAACCAACCATCTGGAAAATACACTTGATCAATGCAGAACGCTCGGACACATCACATCACTTGTTCCACCACTGAAAGAAATAAAATACGCAGAAACTTACTTTGGTGACCCCGACGTGATCGCCTGGAGCTCGACACAAACGTTCTGAGTTCGGCGAAATTTCAGTGCGCAAGTGATAAAACGGTCGAGTATAACGGAGCACATACATTACGTTTTTGTTTGACTTCAGTGACATTCAAGTGCACTAGTGCGAAACGTCGAAAGATAGCAAACTAGAATGGTTCGACTATCACGTGAGTTCGGCAAGCTACTTTTGTGCAGTGTCTATTGCTTGTGTCAGTGTCCATTCAAAGATCCACACTAACTGTCTTCAAACCATTAGAAGAAAGGATCTCGCTACAACGGTCGTCCAAACAGCCACCGTGCGCATAACGTCTACCCGTGAGTGCACAAACGCAACGTTGCAGAATAAAACGCGCCGCAATCGTTCGTGACTTTTCCGAATCGATGCGCAAAGCTGTGCGTGGTAGAGTGCGTAGCGGATTTACTGTTATTGTGTGTGTACGCGTGTGACGTTACGTCTGTTCAAACGCTGTCACAAAACGTTCGCGTGTATAACACTACTCAACATTACATAGTGAGTGCAGTGACATGAGTGCATCAGAGATCGGTTCTTTAATAAAATCATTTAACTGATTTTACCTAAGAAGACACTTTTGCACCGTGATCATCATACACCAAAAGTCTAGAAAAGCAACAGTGTTTCCCATCAATGTCCCTTTTCCACTCAAATATCCACCGGGTGTCGAGATTTTTCACGGACAACATACTGCAAAAGTGTGGAAATTTTCATCGATGCAGTCATCAATTGCAGCCAACGCAAATTTCATCACATCGTGAGTTTCGTGTCACATCACAGAATTGCAACCACCGAAGCAAACCTTACGAGTGACAACATCAACGACAGAATGAGTGAGAGAAGGAGACAATCATCGCAGTATTCTTCCCGTGGCGCACGCAGCAGCGCATCGTAAGCCGTGTTCCCGTGCGCCCTCCTCGCAGCCCCTCTCCGCAGCAGCATCGACTCATCGGGACGCGCCAGCGTTGATCCATTGTCTTCTGCGAGTGTTCTTTGATGAAGAACAGAATTCAGCGAATCGACGTCAACAGGCAAAATCGGTGAGCGCGTTCCATTGTTATCGCTATTTTTTATTCTTTGTTTCGTTTTGCGTTTAGTTTCGTTTGTGAATTCGGAGTATAGGTTCAGATCGAACATACGTTTAGTAACAATAGCCTGATTACAAAGAAAAATGTTTCAACCAGAACAAAGATTATCCCGTACGCCGATGAAGAGCTCAGAGCCTATCGAGATTCCAGCTACAACACCAAAAATCCCCCCTCGCTCCATAGAAAAGGTTTCCGCAAAACTTCCATGCTTTTGGGATGATTCCCCGGCTGCCTGGTTTGCTGCAGCCGAGGCTGAATTTGAGATAGCCGGAATTATACAAGAAAGAACTCGGTATTCGTATTTGGTCAGCACACTTCCAAAGGAAATTCTTCGAAAGGTCATGGATTTAATAACAAAACCCGCGGAAGATCTGCCCTACACAACGCTAAAAAAACAGCTAATAGAACACCTCACAATCAGTGAGGAACAAAGATAATCACAATTGCTTTACCACGTTGAAATAGGGGACAGAAGTCCATCCGACTTTTACCGACACATGGTCCAACTCGCTGGCAATTCTGAAAACCTTTCTTTAGAACTCGTACGAAAACTTTGGCTTGCACGGCTTCCTAAAACAATAGAAGTATCGTTAATTGCAATTGACATGCGTGACGTAAACGAACTTCTCCGAATTGCAGACAGGCATTGGGAGGTCACACAAACGGGTAGCATTTTTTCAGTAAACAGAAATGATCATAAGCAACAACAACACAATGGCCCAAGTGAAAATGAGCTGCTTCGTAAAGAAATCGGGGAATTAAGGGAGATGGTAAAAAATTTGTCGCTTGCTTCACAAAATAATACACGAGGAAGACAGCGCAGTCGCAACCGGGGACAAGGCGGCAGCCGATCGCGAACACCGTCTAACGCGAGAAAATATGAAAATTGTTGGTATCATTTCCGATACGGAGCAGCGGCAAACAATTGCATCCCACCGTGTAAATTCAAAGATAACCAATTGGCGTCACAGAATCCATCAACATCAAAAAACTAATAAACTCGACGGTATTGACGGACTACCCTAGAGTATTATCAGGCTCCTCTCCTCGTCTTTTTATTCATGACGATTTAAGTAAATACACATTTTTAATAGATACCGGAGCTGACGTGTCCGTCATTCCAAACAATTTAGTGGGGCGAGTTGCAAAACCCGAACAACAAGTGCTAGAAGCAGCAAATGGTAGTGCCATCACAACATATGGTACAAAGCTACTTCAAGTAAACCTTGGACTTCGGAGAGTATTTAATCACACTTTTACAATAGCATCGGTCAATCGCCCAATCATTGGAGCAGATTTTTTAAATAAGCATGAACTACTTGTCGATCTCAAGTCTCGTCGCTTGATCGATCCAATGACCAGCTTAACAACAAAAGCTAAAATTGCTTTAGTAGATACTCTCACTCCAAAGCAATTTGTAATAGAATCTAACATATTTGGTAACATTATAAAACAATATCCTTCATTGACAGAACCTCTAAATTATAATAACCCTGTTCTTCATACAGTTGTTCATCACATAGAAACAAAAGGCACTTTGCCGTTTTCAAAACCACGCCGTTGAGATCCTCAGAAGCAGAAAATAGCACAGGCAGAATTCCAGCACATGCTGGAATTAGGAATTTGCCGTGTGTCTTCCTCTTCCGGTTCATCGCCACTTCACATGGTTCCAAAATCGGACCAAGATTGGAGGCCATGCGGTGACTATCGACGTTTGAATGCAATTACTGTGCCCGATAGATACCCAGTGCCACACGTACAAGACTTTACGATGAATTTAAATGGCTGTACATATTTTTCAAAATTAGACATCACTCGTGCGTACCATGTAATCCCTGTTGCCGAGGAAGATGTATACAAAACCGCCATAACAACCCCATTTGGACTGTTTGAATTTCTTAGAATGCCGTTTGGTCAGAGAAACGCAAGTCAAACTTTCCAACGGTTCATGAACAATATTTTTCAAGATCTCGACTTTATTTTCGTACATATTGACGACATTCTAATAGCTAGCAAATCACAAGAAGAGCACACCTCACATTTGCATGAGGTATTCAAACGTCTAGCCTAACACGACATCAAGGTCAAACTTTCTAAATGCGTTTTGGGAGTTCCGTCAATAGAATTTTTGAGCCACACCATCTCAGCCGAAGAAATTAAACCTTGTGCAAAAAAAATACAAGTAATACAATCTTTTCCAACACCTACCAATTTAAAACAAGTGCAACGAATAGTAGGAATGATCAACTATTACCATCGTTTTCTGCCAAAAGTTTCTGATCAACTCAAACCATTACACAATTTAATAGCTGAACTAAGCAAAAAAAAACTAAACCACAATTCATCTGGTCTGCAGAATGTGAGCAAGCGCTTTAGCAAGTGAAGCATGATCTTAGCAATGATACAATGCTAGCTCACCCTAAACCAAACGCGGTATATTCACTCACAACAGACGCATCTAATTTTGAAGTAGGGACGGTCCTACAGCAACACAACAATGGACAGTGGGAACCATTAGCTTTCTTTTTAAAAACAATGACACCCACAGAGCAAAGGTTTAGTTTAGTTTAGTTTAGTTTAGTTTATTAATCGATGGACTATGAAGCCCTCTCGAGTCAAAATTTGTTTACAATACACATAAGATAACGAACAGAACATTTATATTTTGTTATTGTTGAACGCATTCCGAACACTTAAAAGCGAAGTCAGTTCCGTTATCGTCATTCCAGGCTCGTAAATATCGTCAGCTGAATTTAAAAGACGGCACATACAAAGAAGGGGGTTGCGAGAGCCAAATATTGTTCGGGTTTCAGCGACTGCCAGCATTGGTCGGCGACGAAGTATTCTGGCAGGAACATAGAGGTGAATCCTTGAAAGTAGCTCGGGACTGTCGATGGTTCCGTTCAAGATTCCCGTGATAAATGCCAGTCTGGTGTGCTCAACACGTTCGGCGAGAGGCGGGATCCCTAGCAGCAAACACCTAGTTCTGTAGTCGAGACGACGCGGCCAATCACGAAGGGCGAAGCGCGTTGCCTTCCGTTGGATGGACTCTAGCCGCGCAAGTGACCGAGTAGATGCTGGCCACCAAACACTGCTAGCATATTCCAGCAGTGGTCTGATAAGTGCGCAGTACAGTGTCTTGAAACACATAGGATCACGAAGCTCGCGCGTTATGTTTATGACCAAGCCAAGTAGACGATTGCCACTAGCGACTACTTGGTCTATCTGTTCTTCGAAGGAGAGTTTAACATCTAGGAGGACTCCTAGATCCTTTACACAGTTCACTCTTTCGAGGTTCTGACCATCAAGCGTATAATTAAACAGCGCTGGAGCTCTTGAACGCCTGAATGAGATTATGGCGCATTTATCGATACAGACGCTTAGTGCGTTACGCTTGCACCAGGAGACAAATTCAGTCAAAGTGGCTTGAAGTTGAAGATGGTCCTCGGGCTCACGGATTTCACGATAGATTTTAGCATCATCTGCGTAGAGTAGGCAACTATATCCGGGAGTGCCGTGCACAAGTCGTTTATGTAGAGCAGAAACAACAGAGGCCCCAGGTTGCTGCCCTGGGGTACGCCGGAAGAGGCACCGATAGATCTTGATTGGTGGGAGCCCATTCTAACTGCATATGAACGACCACATAAATACGATTTCATCCACTTTACCAGGGGTGGTGATAATCCAAGTCTATCAAGTTTTGCCAGAAGAATGTTGTGGGACACACTGTCAAAAGCCGCCTTAATGTCCGTGTAAATGGCATCAACCTGCATACAATCAATGGACTTAAAACAGCCGCTAACGAATTGCATCAGATTTGTCGTAGTGATCTCTTAGGCATGAATCCATGTTGGTTGGTGCTGATGTATTTGCCGGCAGATGCTATTAATGGTGCATAGATGAGGAGCTCGAACACTTTGGTTCCTGTGCGCAGAGATTCGTTAAAAATCTTAGTTAAAACAGGAGCTACCGATACGGTACAACGCTTGAGAATTGTCGCTGGGATACCATCTGACCCCTCGGATAATGACGACTTGAGACGCTCGATTTTTGGGTGACCAGGGTCTCGGTGGCGATAGGTAGCGTGACATGAATTGCATCTGCCGGAGTGTTCACGAGTGCGGAAGCAACAGCCTCCGGATTAGTGATGTTAGAGATGAAGCTATCCTCGAAACGCGTGCGAAAGGTATTCCACTTTTGACAGGGAATTATTAGCAATAGTTCTTGGCATAAAACATTTTCGATATTTCCTCGAAGGTAGGTCTTTTACAGTTTTCACTGACCACAAACCTTTAACAACAGCTCTGACATCCAAAGCAGAAAAATCTCCTCGACAGAATAGGCATCTTGACTTCATATCTCAATTTACCGCCAACATTCAATACATTTCCGGTGACAGTAATGTGGTCGCGGATACTTTATCAAGGATCGGTGAGGCAAACTCAATAACCGATATCACTAAAAGCACGTTCCAAGAACACCAAAAAAGTGATAAACAACTTGAAATACTACTTAAAAGTTCTGATCAGGATAATAGTTCAAAATTTCAGCTACGAAAAAAAAATTTCAGGCCTTCTATGAACGGAGATGTTGCAAATTGGACCAAAGCTTGCAACAATTGTCAAAATCAAAAGTGGTTCGTCACACTCATTCTACCCTTGACACTATTCCAATTCCGAAAGGCCGATTCGAACACATGCATATGGATACTGTCGGTCCTTTGCCTCCTTCAGAGGAAAAACAATATTTACTCACTATTGTGGATCGCTTTACCCGTTGGCCTGAGTGTTTTCCCATAACAGATATTGCGGCAACAACCATAGCAAAGGTATTTGTTGAACAATACATTTCACGATTTGGTTGTCCTATTACTATCACAACAGATCGAGGAAAGCAATTTGAATCTAGATTATTTAAAGAACTTACACAACTATTGGGAACCCATCACATAAAAACTACCGCGTACCACCCGCAATCTAATGGGATGGTGGAACGTTTCCATCGTCATTTGAAAGGAGCAATAAAAGCCTGCGAGGACCCCGTACGCTGGATTAAATATTTACCACTAATTCTTCTCAGTATACGTACATCATATAAAAACGACCTTAAAGGAACTCCTGCGGAAATGGTGTACGGCCAAAACCTACGATTACCATTCGAGTTTTTCACATCTTCCAATACAAATCCCACAGAAGATATTTCTGATTTTATACAAAATTTGAAAAAGGCATTCCAACACGTACAACAAGTAGCTCCTAAATGGAAACCCTACGGACAAAGAGCGGGTAATTTTTATCATGGTGTGCGTAAAAACCTAGAGTTAAGCCGATGGAAGATTTTCTAGGCTTAAAAAAGGGGGCGGGAACGGGTACCACGGTTCTCTCCCGCTCCCATGTAAAATACACGGTGCGCTCTCTCAATGCTCGCGCCCATACGCGAGCATCCTTTCGTGTGCTTGTGTTAGTTTCTTTCGTGTTGCGCTGTGTACGTTTCTTTCGTTCAGCGATCGCTCACACTCGCTGCGTATTTTTTGTTATCTAAAGCTAAACAAAAACGTAAACACGCGTAGATTTTTTTTTCATCACTTTATTGAAACATTACATTTTAACTTTACACGATTTCACACATTTACGTAAGTTGATACACAATATTTGACTAAAATAAAATTGATCGCTCCATCGATGCAAACGTTAAAATGGCCGAATATCTGCGTAGATCTTTTTGTACACGTTGATTACTGTAAAAAAGGTACGAAATGAAGCTGCGCGATGTACATAACATACATTACGAATCATTCGCGCAGCTTCATTTGAATTCGCACAACACTTGAACACTTGAACACTTTACAAAATCATAACATCAATCGTCCAGGACTTAGGCTGACGCACGTGCGGCCGCTCGCTGCCGATCCTTGAGCTGTACTGACGATTTAGTGTGTTAGCAAGAACGAGAGCACACAGAGGAACTTTCGGTGCAGCAGTGCAAGCGAGACACCGACATCAGCACAGCGCTGTGAGCAGATCAAACTGAGCGAGCTGGCCGAAAATGAACGCACACATTTCCACATGTGTAACTGTGTTAGTGCCAAAACTGTGTCGAAACCAAAACGCGCTCTCGCCTCCGTGTATTTCACACCGATTCTCCGCTTAACTCTAGGTTTTTACACACACCATGATAAAATATTCCGCTCGTTGTTTGTAGGGAAGACAATACAAAGCCATATATCCCGAAAAGCTTGGAAGATTGCAAACAGGTTTATGTCCGCGTGGACAGAGTAAAGACAGGGTTACAACCACCATATGAAGGTCCTTATGACATCATTCGCCAATGCAGAAAATTCTTTGTCATCAAAATTAAAGATAAAAACGAATCAGTATTGTTGGAAGCTGTTGGAGGAATTGTTGGAGCTTGAAAAATCTCTTCACCTTGGCAGAACGGGCCGTCACAGCGATTTGAACTTTTGACAGCGGTGCAAGCGGCACCACATACACTCACTCGCGATTTGGACTTTCTACCGAACGGACGTACAGTGAAGAAATAAAGCACTATTAATTGTTACACATTAAATCAAAGGCCTCAGTTAATTTAATATCAACAGGTTATGGGCCCAGGCCGTGAAGTGTGTAACAAGTAATTTCGTCGTGTTTTTTGCGAGCTAGAGACTTTTCCAATTTTATCAGTGAAATTTTGTTAGTGAAGATGGGCCAAGACACTATCAATTTCGATAAATTGAACGGACGATCAAATTTTTCGACCTGGGAAAAGAAGATGCTTTCGTTTCTTCGTACGTGTTCAAATGTGTTCAGCCAGCCCCAAACACCGAGAAGGACGAGGACAAGCTGTCGCGAGCAGTAGGATGGATTTTCCTGGCTTGCGAAGATCATGTCACGCATCACTTCGGGAAGGATGATTCCCCTCTTCAAATATGGGAGATGCTGCGGAAGACGTACGCTGAATCCGGCCAGGGTCTGCACCTGCAGGCGGTCATGACGCTTTCACACACGTATCGTTCGGAGTGCGATTCGAACGACGAATACATCGGACGGATGATGGAAGCATGGCGACGATGCACCGAAGTGGGAATCACTTTCGAAGACAACATAGTGGCGCTATTTATGGTGGGTAATTTGGGAAATGAATATGAATCTTTTCGTCAAAGCTTAATTGGCAGTGGGCAGGAAATCACGGTCGAGCGAGTGAAGTCAGGGTTGTTGGAGTTGACACCTATGAACAACCATCTGAACCAGAGCACGGCATTTTACAGTGGCACATCCCGCAAAGAAGCAGAGAAGAAATCAGGTGGATCGAGTCGCGATTTGAGCCGGATCAAATGCTTTGGATGTGGTAAAATGGGGCATTTCAGGAGCAAATGTCCACAGCGTCCGTCAGGCTCCGGGAATCGAGAGGCAACAGTTTCGGCTGATGCAAGGTTTGCGTCAGCGTTTTTGATGGCGTCGAAGCAGCACCAATACATGAACGATTGGTATTTGGACAGCGGCGCGTCACGTCACATGACAGCGAGACGGGAAATTCTCGGAAATTTACGAAAGGCGAACGTAGAACGAGTGTCTGTCGCTGACAATAGAAAGCTGAATGTTGCTGGTGTTGGTACGGCGTACCTTTCTATAGATGGTCGAGAAATAACTTTAAATGATGTTTTGTATGTGCCCGCGTTAAAAGCTAATTTAATGTCGCTTGATTCGATCTCGCGATCGCATCGCATTGAATTAGAAAATGGTATTTGCAAGATTTTTAGCAAACCGGAAGGAACGCTTATTATTGAGGCGAAGGCGTCGGGTGGAACATACAAGGTTGATGCCAGCAATGTCAAATGTGTACTTGCAGTGAACGAGGAATCGAATGAATGGCATCGCAGAATGGGACATTTGAGTTACGGCGGGCTCAAAAAGATCCAGAAAGCTGATGGGACGTTTAATTTCTCCGATACGCGTGAGTCTATCAGAACTGTGAAAGTTGTGCCGAAGGTAAACAGACAAGAAATGTATTTTCTAAGAATCAGAACACCACGATCAAATCGAAGTAAATTCTTGAATTGGTACATGCTGATCTAATTGGGCCTATGAGTACATCTTTGGGTGGAGCGAAGTACTTCGTAGTTTTCGTAGATGATTTTTCTAGAAAAGTTTTCGTTTCGTTTTTAGCAGAAAAATCAGCGTTGGTCCCAGCATTTAACAACTTTGTAACAAAGATGGAAAACCAGACTGGTATGAAGGTAAAGCGCCTGCGTTCGGACAACGGAAGGGAATTTGTAAATTCTAAGATGGACCAAATATGTAAACAGAACGGCATCGTACATGAAACAACAGTTCCCTATACTCCCCAACAAAATGGAGTTTCCGAAAGAATGAATAGGACGCTTATCGAACGAGCCCGATGCATGTTACAAGATTCAAAGGTCGACAGAAAGCTTTGGGCCGAAGCGGTAAACCATGCGACATATCTGATTAACCGTTCTGTTAATCGATCCTTAGGTGATCGTAGCCCAGAAGAAGTATGGACAGGCACAAAGCCAGTTTTGTCCACATTGCGTACTTTTGGAGCGCCTGCAATGGTGTTTATCCCTAACGTAAACTGTTCGAAATGGGATCCAAAAGCTGAAAAGATGACGTTTGTCGGTTACATGGAAACGGAGAAAAACCTGAGATTTTACCATCAGAAAAACAAGAAAATTTGTATTAGTAGAGATGGAAAGTTTTTCAAGAAACAGTTCATTACAGATGTACCTTATGAGGAGGTTACTACTTCAGTTGGGGTATCGAATACATCAGAGAAAGAAGAGTCAGAAACAAAGAACGAGATATCTTTTGATGAAGGATCTCAATTCGAAGATGCAATAACGACTCCAAACAAAGAGCCACGACGGTCGCAACGTATGCCGCGTCCAATTGTACGGCAAGATTTTGTGACTAACTTTATAAGAGATTGCGATTCAGAGAATCCAGTGGACCTAGAGCAAGCAAATGAGGCGCATGACGCTATGTCCTGGAGCAACGCTATGAAGGAAGAATTGGATTCTTTCATCAAGAATGATACCTGGTCATTAGTTGAACTCCCTGAGGGACGTAAGGCTGTTAAAACCACATGGGTTTTCAAGCGCAAGCGTGCTGAAGATGGCTCAGTAATAAGACAAAAGGCTAGGCTTGTAGCCAAAGGTTGCAGTCAGCAACAAGGCATTGATTACAAAGAGACTTTTTCTCCAGTTGTACGATATGAGTCCATACGTTTACTAATTGCCTTAGCAGCCCAACAAGGCATGGGTATTGATCAAATGGATGCTATTTCAGCCTACCTTCAAGGTCCAATTGATGAAGAAATCTATGTTCTACAACCAGAGGGTTTCGACGACAAATCGGGAAAAGTCTACAGGCTGAATAAGGCGATGTATGGTTTAAAGCAAAGCGGAAGATGCTGGAACACTTGCCTGGATAACGCCCTACAGTCTTTTGGACTTCACAAATCAGCAGAAGATCCATGCGTTTATTTTGATAAAAAGAGCAATCTTCTCATCGCTATTTACGTAGATGATATTCTTATATTTTGGAAAGATGCTGACGTTTGTGACAGTTTGAAGTCGAAGTTAACTAGCACTTTTCATATGAAAGACATAGGGAAGGCTCGAACATGTGTAGGCTTGAAGATAACTTATGATATGGATTTCATAAGCATTAATCAAAGCAGATATGCTGAAGAAGTTTTAGAACGTTTTGGTATGCTAAACTGTAAAGCTGTTTCTTCGCCATGCGATGCATCACAAAAGCTCGTGGCAAAAACGGATGAAGAACCTGGAATAAATGTGCCATATCGAGAAGCTGTCGGCGCATTGTTGTTTTTAGTACAGGGCACAAGGCCAGATTTAGCATCAGCATCATTTAGCGTCAGTCGTTACAACGAAAAACACAACGAGACACATTGGACAACAGTGAAGAGAATCCTGCGTTATGTAAGAGGAACGATCAACTATGGAATTACTTATCGGCGCGGTTCTGGAGAAACAGTAAATGGTTTCGTTGATGCTGTTGTGTATGCACACCAGCTGTGTATATACTGTTTGATGGGCACACCTGCCAAACTATATACACCGATGTACAGGCGCACCAGCAGTACAGACACCTCGATCATCATCCAAGCGGCGGCAGATGCAACGAGCTTGTGACGACATCGGGTATTCGCTTCGAGACAGCTAACTGAAGAACTAAATCGCTTTATAAATAAAAGGAATTATTTGTGAACAAGAAATAAAACATGGTGTCAGAAGTGCTGGTCAGCTAAAAGTTGAAGGACGTCATCAATATAGTCATAATCAGGAGTAATTGGTAAAAAAACGTGCTGAGTTGTAATCATCTCTACGCCATTTTGTTTCCTATCCTTCGAAAAACTCTGGCAACTATAGAAAATGGATGCGACGCAATTCGCTCTATTTTTGGAACACCAGACGAAAATGCTAGGTCATATGATGAAACAAATGAGTAGCCAAAATTCACCGAGCACAAGTAGAGAAATTTTACATGCTCCATCCGTGCCAACACCGTCACCGCTGATGCTAGAGGGGGACATAGAAGAAAACTTAGATTTTTTGAGAAAAGCTGGAAAGATTATTCGCAAGCAACGGGAATCGATAAGTGGCCAGAAAGTCAGGCAGAACAAAAGGTGAGTTTTCTGCTATCCATCATTGGGGAAGAAGCAAAAAAGA
Organism: Anopheles merus; assembly: GCF_017562075.2. Lineage (NCBI taxonomy): Eukaryota > Metazoa > Arthropoda > Insecta > Diptera > Culicidae > Anopheles > Anopheles merus. Next base: position 20,452,738 of record NC_054081.1, read on the forward strand.
AATTCTTTAATTTTGAGCTAACAAGTGAGGAACGTGCGACACCAGAGGCAGCGCTTAGCGCAATAAGAAGAAAAATTGTCCCAAAAAGAAACATTTTGTTGGACCGTTTGGATTTCTTTATTGCGGAACAATCAAGCCATGAATCTATAGATGAATACTGTACGAGATTAAAGGTAATGGCAAAGGTTGCAAAACTGGGTACATTGTTAGATGAAATGATCATATACAAGCTCGCTACATCAAATAAATGGCCAAACATTCGTCAAAAATTGCTTTGTATGTCAGACGTAACCGTACAAAACATATTAGACATATGCAGAGTAGAAGAAATTTCTTCTCGTCGAGTGAATGAAGTCGAACCCTCAGTAAATAAAATCAAGAAATTTAATAATAAACAAAAAAGCTTGTCACAATTAAAATCTTGCAAATTTTGTGGCAATGAACATGAGTTCGTAAAAGGAGCCTGTCCAGCATTTGGAAAAAAATGTCGCAAGTGTAATGGCAAAAATCATTTCGAAAAAGTATGTCGAAAAAACTTCCACCGCGTTAAAGAAGTTAAAGAAGAAGCCACCTCAGATGAATCTGCTTCAGAAGATGGCCATGAATATACAATAAGCAAAATAATAGATAATTCCAATAACGGTGGTAGTGTGGCTGCTGAGTTATTCTTAAAATATAAGAAAAAATGGAAGAAAATGATTTGTGAAATAGACACTGGAGCTAACACAAGTTAAATTGGCAAAGAGCAACTTTTAGATGTTTGGAAATCAGACACAGCTATACAATCATCTAAAACTCGTTTGCAAGCTTTTGGGGATACCCAATTAACGTTTTAGGTGAAGTGAAAATGTCATGCCATCGAAACGGAAAATGATTTAAAATAATATTTCAAGTCGTAGAAGGAAATTATCATCCGCTACTATCAGCTAGAGCTTCCCGAGAGCTTGGATTGGTTGATTTCTGCAATATTGTTTCAATTCAAGAGCCCATCACAACAAACTCAGAAAGTTTGATCAAAAAGTATAGAATGAAAGCTTATAAAATTGTAGACAATCACAAGGAACTATTCGAGGGCTATGGGAAATTTGAAGGAAAAGTAACATTAGAAGTTGATCCTTCAATTTCGCCATCCATTCAACCGCCACGACGAATTCCGATAGCTTTGAGAAATAAGTTAAAAAATGAATTGAGCATACTGGAAAAGGATGGCATTATAGCTAAAGAAACAAGACACACTGACTGGGTTAGTAACATAGTGATCATTCAAAGAGGTGATCCTTTAAAAAAGAACATTCGTGTATGTTTAGATCCTATACCTTTAAACAAAGCACTTTTAAGACCCAATCTACAATTTACAACTTTTGACGAAATACTTCCGGAGTTAGGAAAAGCCAAGGTGTTTTCTACTGTGGATGTTGCGAAAAGATTAAAAGAAGGTGAAAATGTAGATATTTCGGTGTTGAAAAATCACAAATTTAGTTTTTATTCCTCCTTCTTAATCTGTGGCGCAAATAAGAGGTCGAAGGCGTGTTCCTTCGGCTCTATTTATACCGCTTCGTTTTCTCCCGCCATCGCCCTTTCCGTTAGCAATGGAGGGCACTGTAGCCCTACGTTGACCTTTGCTGCGGAACCCTACAAAGTCGTATCATGACGAGAAATTGTGTGGCTCCACCAATGTAAACAAACGACGTTGTCACAACATTCTCCCCACCAGTGCGACGCTCACAAGCGTTACACTCTCTTTACGTTTGTTTCGTAACGCCTGTCAACTTTCCTGTCTGATCGACCTGTCACTCGCATTGAACCACGCGGTTCTACACCACCCGCTACGGAAAAAGGATCTTCTACACATATTTGCTCGCTTTTATCCTTTTCGCCGGTCGTTCCTATTGTATTTTCTGCAAGCCCTATCGATCGTCTTTTGTGAATATTGTTGGCAACAATTTTCTTTGTATTGTAGCCCCTACCCTGCTCCCTAGCGTTGAGGTACAGTATTGTACGTTTATCATTCATCGCTCCTTTGCTCTCTCCAGTTGACCCCGTTCCCTTTCTCTCTTCTAGGTCCCTACACGATAGTTTTGTTGCTGACTGATGATCTATTCCGGACACAACAAGTTTATTGCGGTTCAGCCAATTCTGTAGCGCGCTTAGCAGCGATAAACTTATGATTCGCAAGAGAACTCCTAATATCACTGAAACCCTGCGAGATATCATTAATGCGTAGGGAAGTCCGAAAGAAACCCTATCTACTGCAATGGTTACGTTCTCATTTACCTCTCCCTTTCCTTTTAGCCACGCAAACTTCCCATTCGTCTCATGGTTCAAACAACGTTTTGCCCTCTCACAACGCCATCGTATACCCGCGCCACAGCGGTTCTCGAATGGTTCAACATTACCTTGTTTCGTACAAGCGACGACAGTGGTGACCGGCGCAAAGGTTGCGCAAGGGCCAAAAACTGTCCATCCGAGCCTAGTTTTAGCAGCGATTGGCTCGTGGAATCTTCCTTCGATGCACCTCGATGGCTTTCCCAGATGCATGTTGTTCATGCCGATAAGGATCCGCGGCACTATCCGACTGTACGAAGGAATGGGTAGCCCCTTGAGATGCGGATACTCTTCCGCCAAATCGTGGAGTGACAACGTCTGCGCTGGCAGATTCAGCTTTTCCAGAGTGTGTACCTTGCGTAGGTCGTACACCGTGGCACCCTTGTGCACGCCAGATACCCGCAACGGAAGTTCCATCGAAAGAACGTCCCTGTGGGTTGTATCGTCGGTCCATCTCAACCGTACAGGGTGCGTAGTGCCTTCAATACCCAATTCCTCTATCAGCTCCCGATCAACAAATGTAGCTGATGAGCCTTCGTCTAGAAAGGCGAAGGTGTTGACCGTGTTGTCTTTACCGTAAACTGTGATGGGAATATAACGGAAAAGTGTATTAGTGTTTATCATAAAGTGGGTGTTAACCGAATGTTGTATGCTTGCGCTCGTGCGTGGTGTATCGTCTTCACGGTGTAGTAGTTTGTGGTGTTGGCCTCTACATCCCGCTATGCCACAGGGTGTTCGAACGAAACATTCACCCTTATGCTTTCCAAGGCAGGTTATACATAGACGATATGTATTAACGTGTACGTGGCGTTCCTCTATTTTCAATTCAAGAAACCTGGCGCAATTTGCGACATTGTGAAATGAATCGTAACAAAGTACGCACGTTTTGGCCTGATGTACGTTCACATGATGGTTTGTTAGTGTTCTGCGGACCGGTAGTTGTCGTGGCAGTTCGATATGTGGGGGTTTATCAAACGGGTTGACTTCGGTGCTAGCAGCCACCGCAATTTCGGTCAACCACTTGCCGAACTCTCCTACCGTTTTCCTTGGAAGCCTTGCTTTATGTCGAGCCCACTCCAAACGTCTTTCTGCGGATAGTTTTGCTGACAATTCCTTTAGCAGTGTTACGTTGCAGTCATATTCCTCCAGTCCGGAGGCCTTTATAGTAGCGCACATTTTGCGAACTACCTTGCCAAAGTTTGCCAAAGTTTCCAGTCGATCTGCTCGGACGGGAGGTAGCCTTCTCACTTTTTCTACAAGACTGTCCACTATAAGTTCTGGTCGATACTCCGGATACTCCGTCCGCAGTATGTCGATGGCTTCCGCTAGACCATCTGGCAAAAGCAGTAGATGATCTACGGAATCTAGTGCAGCTCCTTTAAGTGCCCTTTGTAGGCGGATCAAGTTTTCTTCGTCGTTAAACCCACAAGCAGCTGTAGATCTTTCATACGAAGTGATGAACATGGGCCACTGTTCCACGGTTCCGGAAAATACAGGAAGTTCCTTGGGGGTGTTTTCCCGCGCCGCCTTTTGGCTTGGCGTCAAGGGTGCATCGAAAAATGCGCTCTGTGTACCCTCTAGTGGCTTAACCGTGGAGTTGGCACCGTATGGTGCCGCCATCGCCACTGCTCCAGTCCTACATGACTGGCCGAAACATTTTGTACGGTGCACCTTGATGGAGTCCTCTACCGCGCGTCTCCACTGCGCGTACTCACGTTCCATTGCAGCGGCTTGGTCTACCGCTATGGTCCGGTCGTAATCCGGAGGGATGCTGGCCGACGCCGGAGTTGAGGGTTGATTACCTCGATCCACTTTCGCCATCGCGCCTTCACTCCGTTGTGGTGAGACTGCTGCTGCTGTAGCTACCCGCGTTGCACCTACCGTTGCCGGTCCGATTCCAACCGGAGTCGGTGTTGAACAACCCAAGCGGTCGTCGCCATTGCGATAAACAGTAGCAGTGGTTCCTAAGTGATCTGTTTCTCGCATCCAGATCTCCGTCTTTTCTGCATATTCACTTATCCGACTGTGGTGGTCAGAAATTTCTTCTTCCAGCTCTTTCTGAGCCTTTTCCACCTCAAATTTCCTCCTTAGGATTTCAAGGCGCTTCTTCTTAACTTCCAAACCTCGGGATAAACTCGCGGATTGCGAGGCTACCTCATCTTTTGCCGCATCTTCCACGACGCTCACGCGCCTTCTTGGGGAAATGCCGGACATTTCGCCTAGCTGCTGCTGTGGGACTACCACTTCACAGCTTGCGTCCTGCTCTGCTCTTGCATCCATTTTCCGCAACGACGGTTCTTCACGGCCTTGTAATGGTCACTCGCGGATTTGCACTACTCCCGACGGCGAGATTCACGTACGATTTATTACACGCGTAGTGTACAAACAATTACGAAGTTCGCGTCCCTACACTTGTTTAGCTACGCGTTGTTCACTAAACTCTCGACGGAGAGATTTACAAGATACTCGCGATTCTGCGTATCACTTCCCTAGAAGATTTAAATACGATTTAACAGTGTGGTGAACGAATTGATTTGTGAAGTGTAACCGACTGTATAACACTAAATTTGTGAAATGTTGCGAAAAGATTAAAAGAAGGTGAAAATGTAGATATTTCGGTGTTGAAAAATCACAAATTTAGTTTTTATTCCTCCTTCTTAATCTGTGGCGCAAATAAGAGGTCGAAGGCGTTTCCTTCGGCTCTATTTATACCGCTTCGTTTTCTCCCGCCATCGCCCTTTCCGTTAGCAATGGAGGGCACTGTAGCCCTACGTTGACCTTTGCTGCGGAACCCTACAAAGTCGTATCATGACGAGAAATTGTGTGGCTCCACCAATGTAAACAAACGACGTTGTCACAACAGTGGATGCTCGAAAAGGCTTTTGGCATGTTGAATTAGATGACCACAGTAGCAAACTGACAACATTTTGGACACCGTTTGGAAGATACAGATGGCTAAGACTTCCGTTTGGTATTGCACCAGCCCCAGAAATATTTCAGATGAAAATATTGGAAGTAATTGACGGTCTGCCAAACGTCGAATGCATAGCAGATGACTTATTAATATATGGAACCGGAGAAACATTAGAAGAAGCTCTTGCCAACCATAATTCATGTCTCAAAATGCTATTCCACCGTTTAGAGCAGCGCAACGTAAAACTAAACAAAGATAAATTAAATCTATGTCAAAGTTCTGTCAAATTTTATGGTCATGTTTTAACAAACAAGGGATTGCAGCCAGATGAGTCTAAAATATCTGCCATTAGATATTACCCCAAGCCGTTAAACAGCAAGGCTGTACATACATTCATAGGAATGGTGAATTATTTGGGTAGATTTGTACCTAATTTGAGTACCAATTTAACGCATATGAGGAAATTAATTGCAAACAATCAACAATGGCAATGGACAGAAATTGAGCAAAAGGAGTTTGACACAGTAAAAAATCTGGTTGGAGATATCAGCACTCTAAAATATTATGATGTTACAAAACCGTTAGTGCTTGAATGCGATGCAAGTAGTTTCGGTTTAGGAGTTGCAGTCTATCAAGAAGAGGCTATCGTTGGATATGCATCGAGAACACTAACACCAACAGAACGAAACTATGCTCAAATCGAAAAGGAGCTATTAGCGATATTATTTGGTTGTATCAGGTTTGATCAACTTCTAATTGGCAATCCTAAAGTAATGATAAAAACAGATCACAAACCACTCATCAATATATTCAACAAACCTCATTTGTCAGCTCCTCGCCGTTTACAACGCATGTTATAAAATCTCCAACGTTATAATCTGTCCATCAAATTCGTTAGTGGAAAAGAAAATGTTGTCGCTGATGCGTTATCAAGAGCCCCAGATGAAAAAGATGAATCATGGGATCAGTATAAGAAACTAAATATTTATTAAATTTTTGAAGAAGTTGAGAATATACCTCAGCAGCGTTACTTAAAATTACGGATAATCGCCTTAAAGAAATATCAGAAGAGACTAAAAAAGTCCACATTACAAACACTAATACAATATATACAAAGAGGCTGGCCTGATGAAGCAAATAAAGTGCCTGACAGCATTAAAATATACTTTGGCTATCGGAATGAGCTATCAGTAGAGAACGATTTAATATTCAGAGGCGATCGTATTTTAATTCCACAAATCATCCGCAGAAAACTAATTGACTGTTGTCATATAAGCCACAATGGTGTAGAAGCTACATTGAAATTGGCCAGAGCGAATATTTTTTGGCCAGGGATGAACTCTCAAATCAAAGATGTCATAAAGAATTGCACTGTTTGTAACAAATTCTCAGATTCACAACCAAATCCACCAATGATGAGTCACGACATTCCAACACACCCGTTTCAAATGATATCCATGGATGTATTCTTTGCTGAATATCGAGGCGCAAAAAAGAATTTCTTGGTCACCGTAGATCACTATTCTGACTTCTTTGAAGTGAACATCCTAAAAGACATGTCTCCTCAATCGGTTATTTCAGTATGTAAAGAAAATTTTGCGCGACATGGTACGCCACAAAGAATAATAACTGATAACGGAACAAATTTTGTGAACAAACAAATGCTCTCGTTTGCAAAACAATGGGACTTCGAACATGTTACATCTGCACCTCATCATCAACAATCAAATGGGAAAGCGGAAGCGGCAGTGAAAATTGCAAAGAGGCTCTTAAAGAAAGCTCAGGAATCAGATACTGATTTTTGGTATGCGCTACTAAACTGGAGGAATATCCTCAACAAAATCGGATCAAGTCCTGCGGCTCGTCTATTTTCAAGGTCTACTAAATGTAGTGTTCCCTGCTCAGATATTAATTTACTCCCGAAAATAGTAGAAAACGTCCCAACAAGTATTGAAAAACATCGTAAGAGGACAAAAGAACAATATGATAAAAAGACACGTCGCCTACCAGACCTGGAAATAGGTTCCCCAGTTTTTGTTCAATTAACACCGGAGACGTCAAAGCAATGGACCCCGGGGAAGGTTTCAGAACGCCTTAATTCTCGTTCATACGTCGTAGATGTGCATGGAAGAAACTTTAGACGAAGTTTGGTGCACTTAAAACCAAGGACTGCTTCTCCTACTTGCACATCATCACAAGAAGATAACCTCCACCCTTGCGAGTATTCTTCGCCTGCACAACTGTTAGATGAACCATCACAGAACCAGCCGCATGATCGTCCTAGACGAAACACAACATTACCATCCCGCCTGAAGGACTACGTATTGAATTAGTGTGGGGAGGATGTTGTGTATGCACACCAGCTGTGTATATACTGTTTGATGGGCACACCTGCCAAACTATATACACCGATATACAGGCGCACCAGCAGTACAGACACCTCGATCATCATCCAAGCGGCGGCAGATGCAACGAGCTTGTGACGACATCGGGTATTCGCTTAGAGACAACTAACTGAAGAACTAAATCGCTTTATAAATAAAAGGAATTATTTGTGAACAAGAAATAAAACAGATGCAGACTGGGCAAACGATCAGGATGAGCGTAGATCATTCTCCGGATACGTGTTCAAGTTGGCCGAGGGTGCTGTCGCCTGGTCATGCAAGCGGCAACAGTGTGTAGCTGTATCCAGTACAGAAGCAGAGTATGTAGCAATCGCACATGCTGCAAAGGAAGCTGTTTGGCTTTTTCGCTTCATCCGACAATTCAAAGAACTTGATACTGTCATACTGCGTTGTGATAACCAAAGTGCATTGGTTATGACGGGAAGAGAAGCTTTCAGTCCGAGAGCAAAGCACATCGACGTGAGTTATCATTTCGTGCGCGATCTGGTCCGAAATGGATTACTTACTATGGAGTATGTACCGACTACTAGCAACCTAGCTGATTGTTTAACGAAGGGAGTTCGCGGATCCCAAATGCTTTGTTCTACCGACGGTTTTGGAATGCATGCAATTTAGTAGTTGTTACTATAAGCCGAGTTGGGGTGTTGGAAAAGTTCAGCCTTATTGTCACAGCTTGAAAAATCTCTTCACCTTGGCAGAACGGGCCGTCACAGCGATTTGAACTTTTGACAGCCGGAAACTACACGCGGTGCAAGCGGCACCACATACACTCACTCGCGATTTGGACTTTCTACCGAACGGACGTAGGGGAAAGCGGGGCAAAATGGGCATGTTAAGCAGTTTACTGAATATTCCTTTGAATATGCCACTAAACAAAATGTTTCTTTCATTATTGTATGCCTCCACCCTTTATCTATGGATTACAATTGCCAATTAGAATGAAAACAACTTAAAACCATGAAACAGTGCAATATAAAAGTTGATGTTTTACGAGCAGTTATTTTGACACGCGGGGTAAAATGGGCATAGCCCTGGGGCAAAATGGGCATATGTAAACAAATTGTGAAACGTCAAAACACTGGGGCAATATGGGTCACAACAACTGCGCTTAGGTAATGGTCTATGCTTTTGCGCACGTTTCGTCAAATGTATTTTCGTTCTATCTTTTGTTTTGCTGGTCAGGAAAGCCCTAAAAATTCTTCCAAAAATAAGTTATTAAAATTAAAACAGTTTTTACACGTTTAAATCTACAAAATCGAATCTTTTGAAGCTGTGTCTGTTATCATTATTGAGGCGACAATTACAACACCATAGCCTCACCAAGCGCCGTATGTCAAAAGCATCTGCCCATTTTGCCCCAAGCGTGACTGCCCATTTTGCCCCAAGTGGAGCATGTTTGTATTTTTTGTTATATTAGTAAAATACGCATTCAATCGCCTTACTTTCTTCAGACCAATTGTACAGAAATATCATATCTTTTAAAATATATCATGTAAAACTTCAACGCATCCCTGTAACACTGGTTTAAGCTTATTTTCGAAGTGGCAAAAATTACATCAATATGCTGCTTAACCTTATTTTGATTTTTTCTTGGTTATTTGTTATGTAAGGGTTATGAAACTTACATGGTGTACATAGAACACACTAATGAATACATTTTGAGCATTGGAAAGTATCTTTGTAGTCAAATAATGCTTAAATACAGGGTGCCCATTTTGCCCCACATGCCCATTTTGCCCCGCTTTCCCCTACAGTGAAGAAATAAAGCACTATTAATTGTTACACATTAAATCAAAGGCCTCAGTTAATTTAATATCAACAAGTATCCATAGACAGGCTAAAACCAGCATTTGTAACAGAAGAATTTGAACAACAAATCCCATGCAAACCCAAAAAAACGCGTCCACTTCAATTCTTAATCATGACTCCGTCACTGGTGGGGGGTCCTGTGGTGATCTTGGGTTTGACATCCCTGATTTGCGCGACGAAACGCTCAATCGAGTTCGACACCTCAGCGCGAACAGTATAAATATAAGTGAATTTTAGTTTGTAAGAGTTGTTCCACTTGTTCCACCACTGAAAGAAATAAAATACGCAGAAACTTACAAGGTCAAGAAAGGCATGGCAGAGTAAGGGAGGGAGAAGAAGCGGACGAGAAAACGGGCGCCAATAATTAGAAATTTTTTGACCGTGTTTTTTTGCTCCGCTGCCAAAAATAGTTCGTCCATTTCGCCAACAGAGGGCGCTAAACCGGCGCAGGCCTGCGCAGGAATCGCTGAAGTTCCGCGCCGGAATCGGGCTAAAATCTGCGCTGGCTAGCGCAGATTTTAGTACATTTCCTGCGCAGGAAACTACTCGAATTTGCGCAGCGGGAAACTGTTAACCCTATTCCAGGCAACCGGCTACCCGGGTAGCCAAATCGATTTTGATTGCTCATTTCTCTGATTCTAGGAATCCGATTGACTTGAAATTTGGAATATGTGTGTAATCCACAGCCATCTTTCACTGAAATTTTTCGTAGAATTTTTTGAGTATAATTAACCTGTTTTTAGAATTAATTTTTCAATACCCCTATTCCAGGCAACCGGGCTATCCGGATAGCCAGCAACTTTGGAAGCTTATAACTTTTGAATGCGTAATCCAATATTGATGCAATATTCTGATGAAAATTAAACAAACTAATGCAGTTTCTATAACTGTGAATAGATTGGTTCAACTCGCTACCGTTTTTAGTTATAGCTTTTCAAAGTTGGCAGGATTTTTTTGAAAATAATTACAAAATGTGAAAAATATTTTTTTCAGTATTTTACAAAATTTTCACAGCAAAATGGCTCCAGAAGCTTTGAGAACTGTATGTTTCACGTATTGTATAAATGTTTCAGAATTTTTCTATGAGCGATAAAAAAGATAAAGGAGTTTTGATTTGAATTAAAACCGTTACATTATGACCCTTGCTGGTAGAAAGGCACCAACATCAAATAAACTTCACACTAACAGTTTTATTTCAGTGTCTTCACAATATATTATCAACATAACTTACCAATAGAGACCATTTTATCAAGTTTTTGCATTTGTCGCAGATGTTCATTTTATAAAATTATTATGCCCACTGTATTGTAACGGTTTTATTCAAATCAAAACTCCTTTATCTTTTTTATCGCTCATAGAAAAATTTTGAAAAATTTATACAATACGTATAACATACAGTTCTCAAAGCTTTTGGAGCCATTTTGCTGTGAAAATTTTGTAAAGTACTGAAAAAAATATTTTTCACATTTTGTAATTATTTTCAAAAAAAACCTGTCAACTTTGAAAAACTATAACTAAAAATAACTAAAATTCATTGAACTTCTTCTTTCCTATACTTTTGTAGCGACATGTCCCATATCGTTTTTGTTCCAATAAATACAATTTTAGTAACTACAAGATGCAACTTAAAACAATTAATTTTTTATCATTTTGTAGGTGATATTGTTTTGAATGAAGCATGTTCAAAGCAGCTTTTTTGTTGTACAATCCGATCCGGCCGCTGTTCTTATCAAATAATGCTTCAAATATCGCAGCGTTTGTTTTACGGCAGCTGAACAACACTTTTAAACTAGCTTATAGATTGCAAGCAACAACTCGCAGTGTGTAACTGGAACCTACTACAGAACCTTTCTCGCATAAAGATCGTCGTCTGAACATGCTCAACAATGGGATATGTTAATACGGTGATAGTCTACACAGAAAACTTTTTTTACTGAACTTCAGTAAAATTTTACTGAATTTTTTTTAACTGAGGTTTCAGTAATCCTTTCAGTAAAAAGAATGTTTACTGAATCATTCAGTAATGTCCGGTGCTCACCAAAATGACAGATCGTTTACTGAAAACACAGTAAAGGGAATTGAATAATGCTGATTATTCAGTAAACGGTTGTGCGTCAAAAATGACAGTTCTTTTGCTGAACTTTCAGTAAAGCTAAGCTCATGTTGCCGAAAAACCAGTAAATATTGTTTTTACTGAAAATTCAGTAATTTGTTTTGCTGAAAAAGGGTAAATAAATAATCAAATTTTACACCAGAATAAAAATATGTTTGAATAGTATTTTTAATTCAATCTTTTTTATTTCATGTAGTGTTGTTTTTCTTTCTTTGAATGTAAGTAAACTGTTTTAAAGTGATGATCAGTTCATCTGAAGAATAAAGTTATTTACAGTAGTTGAAGGCTCGGTTATTTGCATTACTATCGATGTAAAGAACGAATAAAAGTTGGACAGCGAAGGTTCAAATTTCAAATTAAAAAAATTATGTGTCTTAATCAAAATGAAAAATGCATGCTGCAAATCGGAGCCTACAGAGAAATAATGATTTCCAATGCGTATAAATGTTTCTCCCGAGGTGTACTGATTTGCTTTTATAATTAGCACAGGGTTTTTGGTAGATCGATATGTCCCGATTAATTGCACGATATCATCTTCTGGCTGAAAAAAATATCCAAAAATGTTTAAGAAAAGAGTATTTAAAAGTTTATAAATAAAAACTCGCATTTATCCATTCCACAACAGCCTCAAGCATATTAACTATTTTCTGTGATCCATTATTGACACGCTTAGCACCTCGTGTCGGCGTTCGCTGTTTTATTATGAGTAACAAGCGAACAAACTCTGTAAAAAGTTTAGTAGTTTTTTTGTATACAGTTATAGATTCTATAATATTCATAATAGTATGCTTACTTTCGTTGATTGTTGTGTGGATATGCTTGAACGTATCCAATATCTTGTGTTGCAACGTGCTCCAATTTTCATCTGTGTGTTGTTTTGCCGTAGGAAACATCACACCAAAATCATGATAAATCTTAATATATTAAAGAATACAGGAGATAGATTAAAGATTAAAAAACACAAATTATTGATAATACCAGATATCCGTCATATTCCGTTGACACAGGAAACATTTCCATCATGGTGGTGGTTATGTCCGTTTTTTTCATTCTCATTTCTTGTCGAATCACCGTAGTTTTTATCCAATCTTCTTTAATTTGGGAGAACGATTCTTCTGAAGGCACAATAAGTTTAAGCTTGTTAACCTATAAAGACAGGATATAAAAGTGTAAAATGATAATACCTGGTGCAGGGTTGATGTAATACATACCATTTCAGTTAAACTATCATCCGTCCGATTTGATGGATCTGAACTTGTACCGCTTGCGCTTACATCAACTATATCCGTTTCCGTATTCCGTTTAGGTCGTCGAACTTGTTTTTTGTATTTTCGTACCATGTATTCTAGATGAAATTGCAAAGTTCCAGCAGGTTTTCCTTCGCCAAGGCCTTCTGGATGATACCATACACTCTGTAAAAAAAAACAGTAATTAATTTCATATAATGTCTATAATGACAATATTTATTCTATTTCTAAAAATGGTATTAACACTGCTTCTAGACGATCCAAAAATCCTCCGCGACAATTTTTGGTGACAAAGCATCTGTCAACAAACGTTTTAGCACGAAAGTATGGCTAACTTCGATCGTTTCATCACGAAACGCTTCTGTGAAAATTTTACAAACTCGCTAGAATCACGGTTGCCCTATGATTTTGTTCTATAACCGAGAAGCACAAAGAGCTCGCAGAAAATTTTTCGCGGTACAAAAGATGGTCGTCTAGAAACAGTGTAACGTTATTAACCAACCTGTGGATATTTTGCACTTGTAGATTTCAATGTTGGGTATTTCTTGACTAAGGATATGGCAATTATGTTTTTGTGATGTGAACTGGGATGACTGAAATGAAAAAAAAACGGAATATTTTCTCAAATAAAACTATCATTTCCTCATATGATAACTTTGGTTTGGTTATAAAAGAATTGACTTACTATCCATAACGTTTGATGAGGTAATCGCTGAGTACTTTTGTTATACTTCTAGTCAGTGCAACGGTGATTGCATGATTTTCTGAATGAAGTGTTTCTATTATTTCTAGTCCTTCAGGAGTTTTTTTTTAATACCAAGTCAATGTCGAAATCCTAGAAGAAAAATAAAATAATATGATAAATGAATAATGCATAATTGTGTACAAATATTTCCTTTTCCAGTGATGGTGATGCTGCTTCCTCATACTGATTGCATGTAGATTCTTCATATATTTCCAGATCAGCTGATGATAAATTTGTTTTCCGGGCTTGACTTTCTCGTTGTTGTTTTTGAATTTTTTTTCTCTGTCCAGTATTTAGCTTCAGCCGATTGAAATCTGTTTCATCTAACATCATAAATGTCTCCATGTCTAAAATACCTTCGGCATCTATTTTTTAAATTTAAAAATCATCATTGTAAATTTTGCGAGAAATATACTTGGCATTATCATTATATATTTTCCAGAAATAGTAGGTTGTGTGACAATGTATATCTGATAATTCGACCAAAAATTGATAATTTTCATTCTCGACCAAGTATGCTTGAAGTATGTCATTGAATTCAATTGTTTCCAATGATGCAATCAATAATTTTACTGTCTCGTTTATCAACATTATCTCCTTGATTTCCCCATAACGGGGAATTCCATTACGTTCTATTGTTCTAATTGATACGATACAGTTCTGGCGAAACCGGATTCCGTTGTACATAATTTCCTTTGGACAAAAACATGTATCTTCCAGTTGATGATTTAATAGTTGAGCACTTAATGTATCCTTAACCATTTTTATTCTATCTGATCGATAATTGGTATTGTCTTTAAAAGGTTTCTCTACGATAGTAAGTGCTTGTGCAAATATTTGTCTTTTCGCCAAACTGTAGCACACGTTTTTGTAGTTTCGTGACGCATTCATTTGGGTTTTGATATATTTGTTTTTTTGTTCAAAAACCCGACAGTCATACTGTTCCATAGGACCTATTTCTTTAATGCATTCCGGATAATGATAAATGTGATGCAGTTTATTTGGACGACAATTGAATAATTGAATGAACATAGTGTGAAATATTTTGATGTTCATTTCCAATTTCGCCAAATGGTAATCTGAAACTGTCGTTGAAAAAGATATCCGAGTAACGTTGATCAGCACGCTTATGAGATCCAAATATTTACACCCACGGGGCACTTTGTGTATGAAGAGAAAAGGAAATGCTCTTAATAAAAGTAGATACTGCGAAGCTGTTTGTCTCATACGGTGTTTGGACGGTACTAGCAGCATAGGAGCAGTAATATTTGCTGATGGCTTGTTTTTGCTGTCACGGTATCCATAATTGAACGATTTTAATCGATGATTTATGAAATCAATAGAAAAACCAAGTTGTTTATCTCTGTAGTAATGTGCCAAAACTAGTTGCAGAGTGACTGGAATCACACCCTCAGCCAGATCATGCATTACATCAAAGCAGTGGTTGTTTGTCAAATGGAAGTGCTGAAGATCATTCAAGATACAACCAGTAGTTTTCAGGCCACAATCTTTTGATGAAATATTCTTCTTCTGCACTTGTTCGAGATTATGTTCATACCATGCACGGTCACGTAAATGATATTGACTAACAAAAGGATCATTTAGAAAATTATTACGGGTTATCGTGCACTCGCGACAAAATAACCTTGCAGATGGTCCTAACAATCCAAATAATTCGTGTATGGCTAAGGTATCTCCAGCCACGACGATAACAGCCCCACGAATAGTAATGTTTTGATTGTTTATATATATTATAACGCCTTTTTCAAGTTTCTTGAGGTCTTCAACGAGGGGCAAAAGGATTTTGTTATAGCCATGTTTTTTGGTGTCTATGGATTTTGCATAAATAAGTGGAAATACAGATTTTGTTGATGCATTGAACCTTCGCGGTAGATTTTGAATTTTAAAGTACATGGCTGATATTTTGTTGTTTCCCGCTCTTGAGCTCAATGCGTTACATGGTTCCACATCATCTTCGTAAATTATAATTCTGAGAGCATTTGGGTATGCTTTGAAGTAGTCACTATTTTTGTACTGTTTGCCATCAATGAATGATTGGTACACTCCTGACCGTTCGTTAAATGATTCTTTTTCTGTTAAAGCCAATCTATTATCTGGGGTTTTTAGTATCATTTTTAATGATTCTACTATTGGTATATATTGAAAAGTAGCATAAGCCTGCAAAACAAGCAATTTTTGGTTCGGTTAAGTGGAGTGATCATATGAGAAGTTGATTCAAATTACCTTTTTACACTTTTCCTTTCCATCGACGAATCGTTTTACTTCTTTTCCATTAAGCATAATAGATCGGGGCTTCGGAATTGCACCTATTAGCGAATTTATAAACGATTCTTGCTTGGAAGATGTTTTGACGTGTTTGAAAATGTTATCTAACCATATGCTGTTTTGTAATGCGACAGATTTTTCTGGCGGAATATGTGATACAAATTTTTCAAGGAATGCAGACACTTTTTGACGAACTTATTCATTTATTTGACCAACAAGTGACTCGCCGAAGTTCATCACTTGTTTTATTTTTTGGTCTGTAAATGAAACATCAGCTTTTAGTTGACAAATACAAACAGCAGCAAATTCTCTTATGGATTCCAGGTTACAGGTAAGCTTTTCTTGGTTATTTGAATGGTTATCTGAATTTTCTGATGGGGTTTTATAATTTTCAGATGGCTGGAGAGTATCATCCGTCAGTTTATGGCTTGAGACTGGATCCAACATGACATTGGTTTCAGTTTGAAATAGTGACAACGGGTGTTTTGTTGTTATATGGAGCTTTAAGTTGCCAAAAGTCCGGTAGCTCGTACGGCAACCTCTTTTCATACAAGTGTAGTGGACGAGATTCTTTTCGAACTCCTTTTTCATAAAATGAATATTTAGATGCCGTCGTAAGCCATCAACATATCCCTCAACCAGTGGCGCGTTAAACGGTGGGCGGACTGAGCGGCCGCCAGGGGCCCCGGCGATCTAGGGGGCCCCGTCATTGTGGATGTTCGACTTCGTATCGAATCTACCCCCCCCCCCCCCCCCTGGATGGGACTTTTATCATCTATTTCAAAAAGACTTATTTTTAATGAATTCATTTTTCCCATCGCTTCACTCACTACATTTTGTCGAGGGCCCCGAACTGCAGAAAACCGGGGCCCCATACTACTCAAAGCAGCACATTAAATGTTCTAAGAACTCTGCCGATACTTGCACCAAAGTCGCAAGCAAAGAACGCTGCGACACGCGCGCACAGCTCAAATCAATACCTCATCATCGTTGGCGCAAAGTATTGGGCTGAGCGAGAAACCTTCAATTTTTGCTGGTGTGGGTGGCCTGTGCACGAGACACCCAAACCCAAAACCACGCAGAGCAGCTTGCTGCTAAAATGGAATGCACAGAATGCTGCGCTTAACTACCACCGAAAACGCGTTACACAACATAAGCATACAACACACCCAAACAAAAATTTAAAGACCCCTACACAGAATTTCAATACAGCGGCCCGTAACCGGTAAAATTAGCAGGGAAAATTGACTAACATCAAGCAAGCAACGGAGCTCCAGTGGGTAGAGGTTTCATTCGAGAAACGATTCCATCGATATCGATGTGTGCGCTTTTCAATTTGGCTTGGATGAAACGTGCCTGTGCTTGTCTGGGGGCCCCTTTGCAGATGTGTGCTGAAAACAGACAGCTGTTTTCACGCGAAAAATGGTATTCACATCTCAAGCCTGAGCCGTGGAGCGTGCCTGCTTTTAACCCAAAACCTTAAACTTTCACGCGGGGCCCTACTCAACTTTTGTGGTCAACTGACAAATAGGGGAAATCGGGAAGGGGTGGTATTCATATGTCCAAAAAGGATCTGGGCCATGTTAATATTAAAATGATGTTTTATCACTATTTAGATACAACTTTTTACGTGAAGACAAGATAAAAACCGTTACAGCTATATTGAAGCCAAAACTCAAAGGTGGTTTACGGGGCCCCAACGATTATGTGGACTCTTCGATGAAGGGGCCCCGTCGGTAAGGGCCCCCGTCGGTAAGGGCCCCCGTCAATAAGGTCGTTTGGTCAACGGTGCTTCAGTGGGTTGAGGTTTCATTCGAGAAATGGTTAAATCGATGCCATTGTGTGCGCTCTTGACTGGGATGAACCGTCTTGTTCTTGTATACGGGGCCCCTGCTACCGCTTTGCGATTGTGTGCCGAAAGCAGACAGCTGTTTCACGCGAAAAATGGTATTCACATTCCTGGCCTGGGATAGTGGATTGTGTGTGTCTTTTAATGCAAAAACTTAAATTTTCATTCTTGATCCTAATCGAACACATCAAATTTGTGGACCGAAGAGAAGGGGAAATGGGAAAGGTTTCAGTTAGAAGGAAGGGGGGGTATAAAAATACTCAAGGAACCTATGGACCATGTTCATTTATATATGGTTTTTATCGACTATTTCAATTTTTGTGAATACAACAAGACCAAAAACCGTTACAGCTGCATCTACATACAGCCATATACAGCCATAATACGAAGAACAATCTCCATTGCCTCGGCCATTTGGGGGCCCCGTTGATGATCCCGTCGATTGAGGGGCCCCTTCCATTTGGTGTTGTCAACCCAATATACCCCCATTTTCCCTCCGGGGGTTATGTTTACAATCAGATTTACTATTACTACCAGACCTATCAGAAGCATATTTATTTTATTTATCAGAAGCATTTTACTATCAGAAGCAGAAAACATTTGTCTTTTTAACATGTGCAATATTTTTACCTTAGTTGGATGCGCAGAACGCTGCGATACATGCCCACAGCTCAAAACAATATCATTTCATCATCGTTGGCCCAAAGCGTTGGATCAATGCATTGAACGCTACGCACGATTTGGGTAAAGCGAAAATCCGTTACAAGAGATACCTCACGCAAACTACAAGGACATACGACATTAAAAGGATCCGAAACCGATCTCAACACAACGGTTCGTAGCCGTAGAAATTAGCAAGAAAAATTGGCTGACACCAAACACGCTCTTTTTATCTGTTGAGGTTTCATTCAAGAAACGATACCGATGTCGATGTGTGCGCTCTTTAATTTGGCCTGTGTCTATGTTATCACGCAAAAACTAAGAACTCGTGCCCCAGCTATCTTTTGGGGACTGGACGAAGTGATGGTGGAAAAGCAAGCTGTTGAAGGGTTTGGGTCAAATTTGGAAGGGTCGACGGAAAGAAAATATCGATATGAATGATCGCGTAAAATTTGAACTAATTAAGCTATCGACAGCGGTCGGCAAAGTCCGGCCCGCCACAATATGCAGTCAGGCCCGAGAAAATATTTGCCCGATTTTGAATGACAGGAAGATCCTATTTATTAAAAAGCAACTGAACATATTTTAATATGACAATTCATATAGTTAAACTCTTCCAAATTTGATCACCATAACATGGATTGTCGGACCAATCAATATGATCAAATTTGAGGAGAAATTAGAAATAGAAACGAATAATTCCATAAAAACCTGACTGTTGATTTTACGAGAACAATGGTTACACACTATTGATTTTTAAGGATGCAATGATTTTCTAGGAGTATTTTTTAAGGAAATGCGCTATCAATTTGTCTGACCTTGCCTTACTTGTCCGTGGCCTCATAATAGTACTGAACGATTGTACGTTTGTCTCGATAATTTTTCAGCTGTTAAGGTTTTTGTATCATCTTCAGATATATCCTGAAACAAATTTGCAACATGGAAGGAAGGGTACATTGAGAAGCGATATTGCGATTTTGCTTAATTGTTTGGAACTTTTTATGACTTTTGCACACTATGCTGCTGACTCTTAATTGAAGAATCTTTGCAATTAATTTTAGTAATTGTAAGTTAATAAAACGAATTTGAAACTTGCTTGGATGATATAATAATTTAAGAAAAACAATAATATAACCAATCGCATTGTTTAATATCATAAACCAGTTATTTTGTGTATTAACTGTAATAATATAATAACGTATGTGTAGAAGAAAAAATGCATTCTCCTGGCCCTCTACGATCGATCATTTAGAAAGCAACTGATCTAAAGCAGTGGTCTCCAATCTGTGGTCCGCGGATCACTTGAGACAAACATACTGCAATACAGGGTATTCCCAGTTACTTTCGAATGAAATATTGTTTTTCCCACGTGCAAAAAGTTATCGCTGTGACCGATTGAAAATGAAGTGGCCGTAATTCGAAGCAAGACGGTACTTCAGTATTCATTGTAAAGGTAAACACCAACCTAAAAGCAAACTATTGTTTTCATGTTATGCTCACGATGACGATTTTAAATCAAATCGTCCGTACTATGAAACACGAGCTGGAAACTGTAAAGTAGGAAAGAAAATATCGTTTAGAACCATCGTTCTCGTCAATAAAAGACAAACGTAACTAGCTTAGCGAAAACGATAACTTTCTGACCTTTAACTTCTTTTGAGTATAAATAAAACCAACTCCGATCATGGCAGGTCAGATTTGTTCGGATTGTCAGGATAGGACTAAGCCCATCCATCATCTATCGACTTCTCATTTAAGGAGTTTACTTATGTCCTCCTACCCACGGCAAGCCCTCTAAACTCCAACGTCCTAAAGGTTTTTATGATCGCCTAGACGATCAAGTGTCGAAAGTCCGCTTCGAAACAGTATCCACAGTACCCAAAATTTGAACATACCACAAAGCCTTTCTGATATTACTGATTGTTTAGTCATTGATATCGATTAAAAATTGGCGAAAAAAAGTATTGAGATTGGGGTTTTTATTGATGCGCAGGATGGCAGTCCTTTCTGCTCATGTTCATTTCTGTTTCATAAAGTTTTATACAGATGTGAACTGTATTTTGTCGAAACAAGTTTGTTGATTTGGTATGCACTCACGGTTACCACAAAATTTATGTGAAGATTTTTCTCAACCAAAACGTTAATTCCGCAAGCCGAATATGCACCTAAAATTTTATCGGGGTGTCTGTAACTGCAGCAAACTTAGAAAATTTGCAGTTCATGATTCGTACACCATTTCACAACCCCCCCCCCCCCCCCCCCCCGTCGATGGATTTGGTAAAGGGCCCCGTCTACCATAACGCCTAGGGCCTCGGAGAGGCTTAACCCGCCACTGCCCTCAACCAGTTGCTTGCAACAGAAACACTGCAGCACATCTGCCATTTTTCTTCTGAAACAATCAAACATTCTGGTTAAAATCACTTATACTTACGGAAAAGCTCTTCCAAATCAAAATTTTCGTTTGTTTGGAGGGAGGATATCACTTGCTGTAACTCAACTTCCATGATTTCTACCTTTTTATTGTGTATTTATTCCGATTTTCCAAACGTTTTGCACTTTTTACGCATCGAGCCCAAGTGGATTATGAGTAATGGTTTGACATCTGATTGACAGACGAAGGCAGCGAGCAAAACAGGTCAGCTCATTTCATTCGATTTGACATTTGATTACAAACAAATAACAATGTGATGAAATTTCGTTGTTCACAAAAGCCGAATCATTTTCTTTTATTGCTATCTCACTTTATGATGATGAAGGAAAATAAATAAATTTAGAAACATCACTTTTTCCTTTATTTTTCCCAACGCGTCGAATGGTATAAATGCATTTATAAATCCCTTCTGTCAAACAGG
This sequence comes from Anopheles merus, assembly GCF_017562075.2. NCBI lineage: Eukaryota > Metazoa > Arthropoda > Insecta > Diptera > Culicidae > Anopheles > Anopheles merus. The sequence goes on from NC_054081.1 coordinate 20,473,943, forward strand.
GCCGCTTCATTCAGTCTATGGGGCTACCTGACATTTATGTTCCTTAAATTGACAGATCTGAGGGAATAGATTGCTGCATTTTCAGTAATTTTCTTCACTGATATTCAGTGACATTACAAATTTGACACTGATTTTACTGATTTTCAGTAAAAATTCCATAACTGAAATGTATTCAGTAAATTATTTTACTGAAAATCAGTAAAAACATGACATTTATGCTGAAAACCAGTAAAATATTCGATTACTGAACCGTTTCAGTAAAAAACTTTACTGAAGCCGGATGAGAAAATTTGCTGTGTATGAATTGCGGCGTGCAAACAACACACAACTCCCAGTGATTCCTGAATGTTTGTGATGGTGATCACTCAATGCTTAATTCCAGATTTTTGTGGAGCACCTGGGCAGGAACGTGCACAACGTGCCCTGAAGATGCAGCTAGTCGGCTTGAGGAATGAATATATTTGGGGCCCGCGAATGGGGAGGAATTTATTTGTATCGTCAGTATAAAGATAGTGGTTTCCTGGAACAAACACCCCAAATACGTCATACAAAGAGTACAATGAAATATCGATCAACATTGCTTCCTTGTGACACACCTAACGAAGCGATGATAAACGGTGCAAGGTGTAGTGTCCAGGCCAACAGCTGTTCCGGCAGTCTTAAAGTTAGGAGTTTGACGAGTAGTAAGGAATGTGGAACACTATCGAAAGCAGCCGCTTTGAAGCATCGATAGTGTCAGCCGGGTGATTCGTGTGTTGTGATCGCTGCCTTCTGATTTCCGGCCAGCATCTGCAACTGTACGATGGCAAACCTTATCTGTAGCAGCGCGTTTGTACGTCCGGCCAAGAGCCAAACCGCTTAGACCTGAACAGTAGCATTAATGGTTCTATGGCAAAAGACCATCAACGCACTTTATAGACTATCATATTTCATTTAAACTATTTTACTGCAGAAAAGACTCCATAATTTGTAGTGGCTATCAAGAAATTCACATAAAAATTTTATTTCATACTAATATCTTTCCATACAAGTTCTGTACTATTAGTTATTCACAGGATAAAAGTTTAATAGTCGATATACTGTACATCATGAATAAATAATGTACATAAACAGATTCATAGCTCTACTTGACAAAGCGCAATCATTTACTTTAATTTCTTACATTCAAAGCGCATTCGTTGAATTCATTAGCTTTCCTAACTGACTAATCTTTACAACTAACAGGATGAGTATTTCATACTATAGCTACATATTACAAGATAACTTGCCTTAACTCTAATCACTATTACCACTATTACACTATTACTGTAATATACAAAGGAACACAATCAACAAACAGTATTCATTAAAATCTCATTGAGAGCTCATCAGAAAAAGTTCGTATCAGACCGTCCCAAAATTATAATTATGTACACTAATTTTACATAAATAACATGCGTATCGATGTGCTACGTATTATTATTATTATTATTATTATTATTATTATTATTATTATTATTATTATTATTATTATTATTATTATTATTATTATTATTATTATTATTATTTTTATTATTATTATTATTTATTATTATTATTTACGTTATCGGGCAATGGGCCTAAATAACAGATACAAATTCTTAATTAGTAAACAACTTAAACATAAATAACACTAGCCCTTTACATCTGACGAAGGCGAGAAACAGGGATATGAAAATCTGCAGATGATTCAAGTCTATTGTAGCTGACACACATTTTAATTAAAGGGTCGTTAGCGCCAAATGAGGAAGATCGAAATGGAATCCTGATTAAAGACCTGCTTCTAAGATCCCTAGTAGGTTCAAAAAAGCTGATGAGATTTAAAATTTCAGGTGCATCAATAAGTCCATTTAATAATTTATGCATGAAAATACATTGAGCATTCTTTCTCCTGTGTTCTGTGAGACCAAATAACTGACACCTGACATGGTACGGGGAGCGTGGCATTTGGTTTGACCAAGGAAGACGATAAAACATAGCGCGAGTCACCTTTTTCTGAACTTTTTCTATCATGTCTATATAGGTCACTTGGTTTGGACACCAAACAACGCAAGCGAATTCTAGTATAGGACGGACTAGGGCACAGTATAACGATTTAAGACAGAAAGGATCTTTAAAGTCGGAAGAAGCACGTAGAATAAAATCTAACATATTTAATGCTTTTGAGACGATTGTGTGGAAATGGCACGATAATATAAGTTTACTGTCTAACATTATTCCTAAATCACGAACTACAGGTGACCGCGGCACACTGTCTTGACCAATTTTGTAATTAAACGTTATTGGAATCCTTTTCTTAGAGAAAGTAATGCAGTTACATTTTTGTACATTCACAAACATTTCGTTATCATGGAACCACGTCAAAAAATGGTTTACGGAATCTTGAAGTATTTCGCAGTGATTTAAATTTTCAACAGCAAGGAACATCTTAAGATCGTCTGCATATAGTAAAACATTGACGTTGGGAACAGCAAACACAATACCGTTAATAAATATAATAAATAATAATGGCCCTAATATGCTTCCTTGTGGAACACCAGAAAAGTTACAGAAAGGATCAGAAGTTTTTTTTTTCCAATTTTTACATTAATGCAACGGTTCATTAGGTAGCTTTCTAACCATGCTAAAAAAATGTAGTGTACACCATATTTTAATAATTTAGCAAGCAATAAGTAGTGGTTGACCTTGTGAAAGGCAGCGCAGAAGTCGGTATAAATGACATCAACCTGGAGGCCCTTGTAAATATTGGAGTAGCAAAATTGAAGCAAATGAAGCAGGTTAGATTCAATCGAACGTTTAGGCATGAAGCCGTGTTGCATAACAGATATAACAGGCAGGAAAGCGTAGGACATGTGGCGGAACATAACTTTTTCAAACAGCTTACTACAAGCACATGACATAGAGATTCCGCGATAATTACATATATCAGATTTGTCTCCTTTTTAAAGACAGGAAACATGTAAGAAGATTTCCATATTTGCGGGAAGCATTTCGACAGTATGGATTTGTTGAAAAGTTGAGTCAGAATAGGCAAAAGAGCAGCCTTACAGTGAATAAGAACTGCACTGGGAATGTTATCCGGCCCAGAGGCATACGAAAGCTTCAGTTGCGATATGGCAGCATCGACCTCATCTTCACTGATAATAGATGTGGATAAGTCAACTGCGTCGTTCATTGCGGAAAATGCTGAAGATAGGTTGAGAGGTTTCAAAGAATTGCAGGTGTACACGGAAGCGAAATGTTCTGCAAAACCTTTGCAGAGATCATCTTCACCCGAAATGATGTTTCCCTTGAAGTTCATTACAGCTGGAAGTCGGTCGCAGGATTTCTTATTTCGTATGAATTTCCAGAATGCAAGTGGATCCTTTTTGAATCTGAATTCGATCTTTCTAACGTAGTCAGCATACGCAAAACGGTTTAACTGTCTGGTCTGGTCTGGTCATCCGCAAAAATTAAATCAAGTATAGTATTGTTACAGTTGGTGATGGAATTAACTTGCTGAAGGCCGGCCAAATTAATTTCATCGAGGAGAATTTGGCAAGTAGGATGTATTCGGGAGTTGCTGAAGTCAAGCGAAGGAAAATCGTTCCGAGTATTCTATTTAAGTTTGGGTTGATTGAAATCTCCGCGAATAATCAAATGATCGTCTTTATATTTTCCCTTGTTTCATGTAGCGTAATACAGAAAGTATTTATAACATCGGGGCAGCTTGGTCAGGAGGGAGGTAGAATGAGCCGATGACTAGGGAAACATCCAAAACTTTTACACGCACCCAAAGACACTCAATTGATGATGTATTAGTAGTGCACAGCGAAGCCGCATATTTGATATTCGTGGCAATGAGAACTCTTCCACCAATACATTTATCACTATTTATGGCAGAGCGATCCAATCGGAAGGTATTGTAGCGGTGGCTGTCAAACAATAGAGAAGATGGGTAACTATCGGCGAGCCAGGTTTCAGTAAGAACGATCACATCCCACTCGGAAATAGCTGTACTGGTAAAGCATTCGGTATTTTTAGTACGTAAACCTCTAGCATTTTGATAGAAGATATAGAATGGATCCTTTAGTGAAACATCGTGTCGGCGCGGACACGTTATTGTTTGTGTAAAAAAGGTGATCCGGAAGAGTTGCCATCAATATTTATTTGCGGTTCTGTTGTTGATGCAGCGTTTGTTTGAATAACCGCGGTAGAGATCGAGTAAGAAGTAGTCGGCTGTGGTGACGTGATAGTGTTGGTGAGATTCATGTCCTGGTGTTTGTTTGTTTTTTCATGTCCTGGTGAGTAGTGTTTGTGTTGAACTGGAAGAGAAACGCAAAGTGGATAAACCGAGTGGACTGTTGCACCAAAAGAAAACACGTGTGTTCGCTTGTACGCTTAACGCAGGAATGATCTTTATTAACGCTCTGAGTTCAATCGTGTGTGTGTAGTGTGCAAAGTGTAGCCTGATTGGCATGCATTCTGTGTTGCCTGATAGGCACTTGTCGCATTCCGATCGCTTCCCTAAGTTGTCGAAGTTTCACTGCTTGCAACGGTTTGGTAAGCAGATCAGCTTGCATGTGTTCGGTTGGGCAGTACTGCAGTTTCACGATGTCGTCCCGAACTATATCCTTCACGAAATTAAATTTCGTATCGATGTGCTTTGCTTTGCGTTCAGCTCGGTCTCCTTTAGTCAACGCAATGCAACTTTGATTGTCTTCGTTGATCAGAACTGGGCCATCCAGTAGCTTGCCAACATCCGCCATCAGTTTCAGGATCCCCTTTACCTCCTGTAGGCACTCGACAAGGGAAACATATTCGGCTTCGGTGCTAGATAGTGCCACACACTTCTGCTAATGACAGCCCCATCCGATGAGCCCGTCGCCGAACTTAAACACGAACCCCGAGTTGGATTTGCGATCGATCTCGTCGCCTGCTCAATTGGCGTCCACAAAACACTCCAGCTTTTATTCGCCGCTTCCAAGGTACAATACACTATCCAGTGTACCCTTGAGGTAACGTAGTATCCGTTTGGCCTCGTGCCAATCTGCTTCTGATGCCCTCTCCTGCCCAGAATGGCCGTGGCGATTGCAATATCGGGTCTGCTGGTCACTGCAGCGTACAACAGAGCCCCTATGAGACTTTGATACGCTTTTGGTGAATCCAACTTCCTGCCATTCTCCTCCTTTCGTTTTAAGAAGCCGGGATCCATCGGGTATTTGGACGGTTTAGCATCTAGCATGCCGAAACACTCCAGAACTCGTTCCAAGTAAGCTTGTTGGTCCATACATTAACGCCCATCGGTACGCCGAAATCGTATGCCGAGAAAAAATCTTAGGTTACCCATGACGCTGATCGTGAAATTCAGTGTCAGGACGTGGAACACCTCAGAAAATTCTTCCTCCGTGTTACATATGACGATCACATCGTCAACGTAAATGAGAATAAAGATGGACTTACCCGCTTTTTCGCGTATGTACAAACATGGGTCCGCCGTTGATTGGATGTTAGTTTTATAGTTATAGTTTAGTTTCCATAGTTTTCAGTACGTTGTCGATCTTCGTATTCCAGACACGAGCTGCCTGCTTGAGCCCGTAAATGCTGCGATGCAGCCTACAGACTTCGTTCGGGTTACCGCTCGCGAATCCCTGTGGCTGGCGCATAAAAATCTACTCCTTGAGAAGACCATGTAGATACGCCGTTTTTATGTCAACGTGCTTCGTTAACATCTTCCTTTTACTCGCTAGAACCAGCATCGTCCGGAAAGTAATCTGCTTTACGACGGGGGCAAACACCAGGTCGTAATCCGTCCCGAATTTTTGGCAGAAACCCTGCGTCACCAGCCGTGATTTATACCGAACAAAATGGCCGTCTTCATCCGCCTTACACTTGAAGATCCATTTCGACCCGATAGCCTTCCGGTGCGGCGGCAGCTCCGCTAGCTCCCACGTTCCATTTTCCTGATGGGACTGCATTTCTTCCGCCATCGCTGATTTCCATTCAGCACTCTGAGGACCGGATACAGCTTCTTTATACGTTTTTGGTTCTGCTATACTTTCCTTCACCAGATATACTTCCTCGTCAAATCTTGCCGGTGGAACGCCAGCTGTCGCTCTCTGTGAACGACGAACGGGAGTACTCGACACCTTCGGCACAGCTTCTGGCATCGCCTTTGGTAGGGCAACTGGGGATAGTTTCGACACCTTAAGGTTTCCCAACTAACAAAATCGTCATGCTTTCTCATTCTACCCTATTGATCAGTCAACCTGAGAGAGCGAGAAAGCATGTTAGTTTTGTCGCTTGGGTTTCCCCTGATTGCAATACTTCTGCCAATTTAAACTTACAAGTAGACATCGAAAAAGCTTTTTTTGATTTATTATGTTCCATCTTACGAGAAACTACGGTTCATGGATTGATTTTGATAACATTTTGGTAAAAACAAAAAAAAGTGTGTTTTTTGTTGCGTCACGACGGCAGTGCGGGTCGACACCATGATGGAGTAAAATCGACACCTTGTGGGGTGATTTCGACACATTGGTTTTTGATTTTAAAATAAAAAACTCTGATGGCCTGTAGTTTTCATTGAAGTTCAACAAAGTATTTAGTACCAATTTTGTGAAAAATTAACACAAAACTTTATTGAAATGTGCGAAAGAAATGAAGCTACAAGCAAGAACAAAATTTTCATTACAAATAGCATCGGTCCAGACTCCATATAGTAGAAGCTGCGGAGGTAGCATCTGGTTTACGGAATGAATGGTTAAGATTCCTTTAAAAAATAACCTGGCAGCCATCTTACAGTTATTTTCTTCTTTTTTTTAAATCGAAAAGTGTTCAATTTTATTTTTCTCTGCCGACTCGAAAGTCGAACATCGGTCAATGTGATTCCAAACCAGCGACTATTTTTTTCTTCAGTTAAGACTACCCGGCCTAAAGTAAGCCTAAAATACGGTCAAAGTAATAAGAATATTAATTTTCATAAGCATAAACCATATATTAAGTACATTGTTTGAGTCCGAGTTTGGCAAACGTGCTGTGAGAGAATAATAGCTAAATTCCATAACTATAACTTCCTTGGTTTGTTGACAACTTGAGTTTTAAAGCGTCTACGGTATTTTGAATTGCGTGTTTGCTCAGCTTGATTTTTACGTTTGTTGTACATCTTTAAGGGACATCTGTATAAAATACAGGCTCTTTCAAATTACGATATAAAAAAAATCATGCAACAAATAAGCATTACACTACTACCAAGTGGGGTGTCGATTTTACCCCCATTGGCCGCACAAGTTTAGTGACATTTTATATTATATAGTTTAATATAAAATTACGCCTTGTGATACAGAACTAATCAATAGTGTATATAAAACAATACTATTAACACGGAAACTATAATTTGGTTGAAATAACGCCACAATTCCTTAAGTCCCAGAAGTAAAAACTTACATCGGCTGTCAATCAGAACCACCATGTGTTTATTTTGTTGTTTTTCGACAATTGACAGGTTTCTGATCAGTGAAATGTGATTCAAATATTCGAAACAGTTTACATAAATAATATGTACTAGCTTTTTTTTTCTTCAAAAAGTTCTATAAATACAAAAACGGCAAGGTGTCGAACTTACCCGCAGTGTCGAACCAACCCTGACTTCGCCTACCGCATCCAGCATCGCCTCTGGCACCGCAGCTTCAGCTTCAGCGTCGTCATCGTCCCACAGTCCGCGAAGCCAATTGTTATCATTACAGGGTTTCGAATCATATAAGGGAATAGTTCAATCACTAAGGGGAATGTTGCAAATCGGTAGGGGAATATTGCATGCAAGCTGTGGATGTTTGCAATCACTTAGGGGAGTTTTGCAATCGATTAGGGGAATGTTGCAAGCGTACTGTGGAGCTGTCATCAGACTGTGGGGTGCCGCAACGTACGTCCACGTACCCTCCCGCATTATCAACATCTGCACTTTGAAAGTCCACGACCGATAGTGTTGCGAAAGCAACTTCGTCGGCTTCTCGACGATAGCGAATATGAAAAATAACGACCGTTTTCACCAACGTACAATGTGCTTTATTAATCACCGGCTCGACCGAATGTAATTATTAACTGTAGTTTTAAAAACGCGGTCTTTGTCGTTTTGAAAGAGGCCGATTATCCTGCGCACGGTCTATTTAAGCCCTTTCTTCCCGCGATGGCCGTTGCGCCATCGCGTTACGCAGCGAACGTTGCCCTTTTCCCGATATCCGAATTTCGAACATCGACTTTGACAGCCGAGATGTTTACACCTATCTCCTGTCATTATCTGTTTCCCACCCGCTGCGCAAAGCGACGGAAGGCGTTATGGCGTTCTGAGTATTTTATCATGCCTTCCTTATCTCTCCAACGGCAAATTTGTCAAGCAGCTCGTCGAGCTACCCGTCCCTGGCTCCGCCTCATACCCCTCGCCTGAGCGCGCTGCCGAAGGTTTGGATGTGTTGGTGCGTCAGACGGCCAATCGCTGTCAGCCATCGTCCGTGCTTTTCCCTCCATAGCGCTATCTCTTTCTCGCGTGTGGACAATGCTCATGAGTTGCTGTGGCGCTTAAAAAACCGTTTATACACATTGCGGCGATGAAGTTGCATTTTTACAAATCAAACCAAAAAGCGCAATGAGTTTAATCGATGCAATGTAAAAATGACTACGGAATCGCTAGCGCACGATGGAGGGTTTGCTGTGCAACGCGCAGAACCCTAATTCGCTCTAACACGTTTCTAACACTAAGCTTTTGCTTTCGTCTGTTGTGGATTACATAGATATGCTAAGCATCCTGCGCATGGTTGTGAGTGTGCGTGTGTATGCAAAACTGTCGCCAAATGTAATTTCTTCCGGAATGTTATGATCCATCGGTCAAAGAAAGGAAGGTGTTCATGACAGTGGTGGAGTGGGGGAATCGGAGGTGCCCTAGGCGGAAAGACGAGTTGAGGCGCCTCTAAATTGTAACTGATGACAGGGAGGAGGGGGTACTGGCACACAGCTGTAGGGAAATAGAACAGTATACTTATATTATCGTGGAGGTGCATCCTTCCCCCTGCCTGCAGCGTATGCACCGGGCAGGAGACAATGTGGCAGTATGCAAGTTACCCGCTAGGATAGGAGCGGTCCCGCGGCACCGCCGTCATTCCTCACATCTGCATGGCCGTCGTGGGTTCTAACCGCGTATGAACCGTCCGCCGTAGCAAGGGGAGACTATCCGGCTACGTGGTACTCAAGTCCTGAAAAGGCCGGCATGATCGCGTAGGCCAGCTGTGTCAAACTCATTTCATCAGAGGGCCGCAAGTACAGATTTTCAGTGATTCGCGGGCCGCAAATGTGAGAATAAAAACTATACCTCAATATTTATATAAAATACTGTTCAAAATCATTATTGTTAAACAAATTGACTTTTTGTACTCCTCGCTTCAAATCTGGAATAGTTTCCTATTTAAAAATTTGCTGTGTTATTTTTCATTGTGCACTTTTTTATTTCGAAAAATAGTTTAATGTACTTTTAAAGTCACATGCATTTTTTATCCTTATTATTAAAATACGACATTTTTCATTAGTCGCGTTCTAACACGGTAGTTCTGTTAGAAAATATCGTCCAACCACACTTCTTCACTAAGGTATCTTTTTCGCGAGGCGAATCATTTTCAAGCCATCCAAGCTATCCATCGCTGGATGAATAACAAATATATTTGCCTGCAATTTTTTGACAGATCAAGAGAAAAATTGTAATAAAACGTGTTTAAACATAATTTTTGCTAATTTCCAAGTTCCAAGAACCCGTATTTTACAAATAATTTTTTTAAATTACGATAATTTTATCTGACAAAGATTCGTTTTTTGACACTTGAAGGGAGATGATTCGCGAATTGAGGTAGTGGACTGTGTGAGCTAATCTATGTAAATAAGCTATACATCGCAGGACTTCGGCATTTCGATTATTTTAATCCTTAATCTAAATACTCATGGCTTAAGCGTAATCATATCATTTTGGTTTTGATTTTTGGGGAGGTTGGAAACATTAATTCGTTTTGTAGAATGTGGGGTACACATAATTCCAACTTGGCTACAATCATTTTTATTCACATTTATGGTGGCATGATTATGAATAAAACAGAAGTGGCTTCAATCGAACATCAAAAATGTAACATTCTAAGGTCGGAGCCGTGCAAATTTGTTCGAAAAAGAATTTCGGAGCCCAATGAATCCTTAACTCGGCACTCGGGGGCATAATTGGTCAAATTCGGGTAATTGGGGCATGGTCAAATTCGGTAGGACCGACCAGATCCATTTCTCACTGCAGATTAGCCGCTCCGTGCGACAACCGATGACTCCAATGGTTCCGAATGGCATTAAACGGCTCTATAAGCTTCGGTCGGCACCGAACGGAACTGTTGGTTTGATTTGGACGGATCAGGAGTCAGAATAGCTAAGATCAAAAATGACGATTCTGACAATCCAGCACTAGTTGTTGCGAAGATTCCAAGTGTGTGTATGAAAGTATTTCATTCCTTTTTCGTTTGTAGAAGGTTGACGCAAATCAATTTTCCATATTTTTCCATAGAATGTGCAATCGAGTGTACACAACATTGTGCTAATATTCAGAATTTCATCGAAACATAATGAGTTTGCATTCAAATCAATTTTTCTTAAGGGTTTCAATTGTTCTGTACGATTGTGCAGCATAAGTTTATGAGATGTTATGGTTACATTCATGTTAGGTTCGAAAAATATACCATCAAAATGATTGTTCTTCTCTGGAAAATTTTATACAATTAGACAAATAGTAATAACAGTTTTTTGGTTTGCAGTGCATTTAGCAATTCTCAAAATATTCTCGCGGGCCGCATTCAGCATTGACGAGGGCCGCCAGTTTGACATACCTG